>NW_026864521.1:0-14856 GCF_026571515.1 Ruditapes philippinarum | reverse complement strand
TCTCCTGACGAATAACAATGCCCCTTTCTGTGTAGCTTGTAATGAAAATTTTAAGGTCAAGCATCTTCTTGAATGTCATGATTTTTCACAGGCCCGAAATAAGTTTTATTGTGTAAATTCACTCAAAGATCTTTTAAAACGATTCCATCAAAAAATAGCATTGATTATTTAAAAGAGATAAACTTGTATTCTAGGATCTAAATGGCTCATTTTCATTGTCATTTACAAAGTTTAACATAACATTTTTAGCCTATTAAAGCTTTCGGCACGATATGGCCAGTAATGTGTTGACGTGCCGTAAAAATCCAAACAATCAAACAAACGAAATTGTGATAGCGGTCTTCTATTGAGTTATTAATTTGCACAGAAAGTATTTCATAAATAATTAGAATACTTTTAAACATATAAAAATCACACAATTCCAGAGTTTTATCAATCGTCACCAAATACCTTGATGTATATAACACGGTCTTAGCTTAAGTGTCTTAAAATATGACATTTTACATTTTACTTCTTGTCATTTGGATATCCTGTGCAGCTGCTTATTAAAAACTATAAAGTATCCACTAACGTCTAGATGGAACATTTCTTACGTAATAAATAATGTAGCAATGTGCTCATGTGGTATATAGGACAAATTAGACCTTAAATGTGTACAAAATACTTGCTGTACATTCTTGAGTCAATGAACATGATTTTGTAGATTAAGTATTTTTAATGACAATTTACAAAGCCTTTCCAGCGATGGAAGTATGTATGGTGTGTCTTGGTGAAGGTTGAAAAGGTCATTTCTACCTTTGTTTCGTTATTGCCTTTTTTAAAAAAAGTTTTAATTTAATTTTACATATATTCTGATTACATTTAAAAATCGAATTTACCAAATTAATTCAAAAATCTGTATTAATTTTACTTTTATTTCATAAGTCAATTATCCCTCATAAATGTTTTTTATTTCAAAGAAAAAAAAATGTATTTTTTTTTTTTCTAAAAACGTTAAAAAGTTTGTTTTGGGTTTCATGTGAAAAAGCGTTTAAAAAAGTAAAACATTGGTAATAAAGGTTGCAAATATAAACAAACTGGTAATTTGTCCACACAAAACAGTAAATTATTATACATGTACTTTTTCCTAAAACACGAAGGAGCCAAATAATGGCTAAACTTTCTTGCCGATGCGAAACTGTTATGAAACTGTAACAGTGTAAAGATACCTTTTAAAAAAAAATTATAGCATTTTTAGGCTAAGTAGGTATATTTAAATATTGTTAAGAATGCACATTCTAGAATTACATTTGAAATCTATTAAATAATTCATGATACACTTTTATGTACGATTTTTGTCTTTCAAGAAACAAATGTATCAAAATAACCTTAAATGTATTTGACAATTGCTAGGAAGGTTACCAAGTGGATTTTGTCAAGGTTGGAGTACAATGTATCCATGGAAAACAGTTTTTTCATGATTGAAGATAAACGTTGGTTTTTTTCAAGTGTTTAAAAAAATTTAAAAGGTTAAAAGGGGGAATTATTTCCCCAAAGATATGATTTTTTGGGTCACACAAATATGAATAATAGAAAAACTCGTGAATGTAAAACAAAATGTTTTCGTCATCGAATTGCTCATTTTAATAAGGCTCCCCTGGGGTCGAGGGGTTAAGTGTGACTTTAATTCAGGTACCTCTCTGGTGGGTGACCCCCGGAGATTTTTGGGTAGTTTAGCGCGGAGGAAGGGTGTCTATTCGTGTACTCCCCGGGAAAGGGGTTTTAGGAAACTCCCCGCCTATTGACTAAAAATACTGTGGAAAAAAGGGCGTAAATAAAAACAAACAAAAAAAAAACAATTTAACGGGGCTACTAAACTATTTGAACCAATATTTTATCAGTTGACACAACAAACAAAGCCAGATGAAGTTTATCTGAGGAATATCTGACCGTAAGACAATTTATAAAGTAGTTTAGTTTTAGTTTTTAGTAGTAAATATGTTATGTTTGATGACTACAGGTAGTAATTGATGTAAAATAACCTTAAGAGAGTCATTTCGTTAAGCTCTCCTTGAAATAATAATGGTCTCTACTCAATCTTCGTAATTTCATGTCTGTAATAGTTTGATTGTCATATGCTTCAACATTAACAGTTTTAATGGTATTGATTTGCAAATAACATCAAATTGATAGTTGTTGTTGATAGTTTCGAAAAGAGCGTTTCATTTCCTATTATACCATTGTCAATTGTTTTGAAATAATAACATTTAAATATATAAAATATCATTAAGAACAACATGCAATAATATATTTTATGCACACATGTAAATACAATCGTTAGTTCAGAAAAAAAATTAGCAGGGTTTGGCGTCCATTATGTAAAATTTATTTGAATATTTAAATAGTTTTATGCTTATCAAGAAAATGCTAAATATAAAACCCTTAATATTCTCCATTCACACTGATAAGTGTAATATGCTTAAAATTTGATTTGCATTTAGTTACATCAAGACAGTGATACCCAATGATGCATAATGGAAAAGTTCTGAATATAATAATCCAATATCGGTATTGAGAAGTATTGATGGAATAAGATGCGTATTTTCATTTTCCGTATTTCACTTTGATAAAATATTTTTCGCTGCAGAGAAACTACTTCCCACATGTGTACGGGTGTTTTGCCGAACTTATTTCTTCTAAATTCTGCCAGTACACAAAATTTAAAGGAAAGTCTTTCAAATTGTAATGTCAAATAGGAGTAAAAATGTATATAATAAACAGAAAAATTCAAGTTGTTCTATAAATACAGGATTATTTTCATCTTGTGTTATGAAAATTATCATATTTCACTCGTGGCTATTAGCCACTTATGAAATACTTATTTTCATACCACTCGATGAAAATAAATCCTGCATTTATAGAAAACAAACTAGAATATTCTCTATATATTCTTTCATAACACGTTTATTGGCAAAATGTTCAAAGAAACAAAAAGATCACGTGTAATATAATAATCCAAACCTTTATAAAGAAATAATTGGTTAAGGCAAATGTTTATTTTGCATCGTGTAATAAACAGAGAAATTAAATTCATTTTTATACTTCCCGTGCTAACTTTTTGTACTTTTTATATTGGAACTTGTGTCACTGTTTATATTATATAAACTTTGTAGCTATAATGTTGTTATAACATTTATGCAAGTAAAATGTTGTTGTTGTTGTTGTTGTTGTTTTTGTTGTTGAATATATATGTGCTGAAATAGGCAAGGTCATATATGCTGCAATAATAACCTTAAGCAGTGTGAAAAATAACACAATGTCTTCTATCAACTCACCAGCCTTACAAAATCCTCGGTACAAAACACTTAGTGTTATAAGTGTTATAGATTATAATAATAGTACATAATTACATAATTATATTTATGAAACCATTTATGTATTGTTGCTGGAACAAACGTTCTGTTGATGTCATTTAGTACTATTCATAACAAGAACAAGTATTCGTAGTACAGAACTGATTACCTGAGAAGTTATAAGTCATTATAGTAATTTTGATATCCAACTATTATCTTACTAAAACAATGAAACAAATAACGTGAGATGGTGCTATTATGAAGTATTATAATGGATGTACTGGTTTGTTTAAGGAAGAAATGGTCTACAAATTTAAATTATTAAATCTGAATTTCTTACTTAGATCAGGTATAGCAAAACAAATTTATAATATACCAGATAATTAAATGTGATCCTTAAGATGATACCCAACTGTTTACGTGAACTTAATTACATTTATTATATAGATTTCTTTTTTTTAAATACTTTGGATTAACCATTTACTAACCGCATTGCATATATGCACATATAAATAGTTTGGTGATGCAGTATTGTTTTATTGACATTGGTTTAAACTTATCTTAATAAGCTTTTTAAAAACAAACTAAAACAAAACATAATTGGATTGAAGTGTCGAGGTTTAACATTTTTGTCGAGGTTAAACTGTTTATGTAATAGTATTGCACAATTTATTAATATATATATAACACGTTTGTATAATTCAAAAATAAAGTTCTTGCATTATTGTGTAAACTGAAACATTAATTATTCTCTTTCAGTTGAATACCAACCGTGACAAAATGTTTAATATGTATTGATGTATAACGAGATACATGTAAATGTATAAGTTAAATAAAATTTTCTTCTTCTTCTTCTTCATTTTAAACAAAATATCTAGACATTATTTGAGTGTACCAAAAAAGTAAAGTTTTTTAATGATTACACAGCAGAGAACTTTTCTCAATATTTTATAGAACACTATCTAGGTTGTGGTTATGTTGGAGACAAGTAGTCTGCTTGATTATAGGATGAAGCCTTCTGTTGTCTACCTTATTTCAGACGCAGGACGCCGGAATACTATCTTATTATCCATGATCGTCTGAAATGTATGAAAATATTATCTGAACAAAAAACATCCCAACAGAAATTTCATGGAAATAACATAAATAGCAGGTCTAATACTTCATTAATTTTGAAGGCCATGTAAAACCCTGATCAGGGAAATACATATAACGCGTTCCTCCTGTATTGGACACTCTCCGACAGATCAGTCAGCAATGATCTGTTTCAGCATAGGTAAATTAAGTGTTCACAGTAATTAACAATCTATTAGAAAAACCTTTGCTTGCCGAACGTGTGATTAAAATCTATTTGATTTAATCAAACAGTAGACCAACATCAAAGCAGTTTGTATCTGCTCATCACATCAACAAAGGGTTAATGTTTCAAATAGCTGCGGGCGATTGATATAAACAATTAATGCATGTCGTTTAAGATAAGAGAAAAACCTTTATCCATCTATATGAATGGTTTGAAATGCTTACCCGGGAAGATAATTCATGAACACCTTAATATAAAGGAAAGACCAATTCAGATGTTAATGTAATTGCTAAACTGTTTAAAGTTTTAGAAGATGCATATTTTAACTTGTTAACATAGAACGTAATAAAACATGAATAAGTGGGTTGTTAAGTTCCATTTTAATTGACGCCTTTCTTCCAATGCTCTTTTTGTTTTTTATGTTTAAATGAACAGAAATTTAATTAGTATCACAAGATTATTCTATAACTAAAGAAATACTGACAGATAGTTTTAATAAGCTCGGAGAAATAACGGCTTACTTTAAAAACATACACAATTCCAGGACTCTTTACGTCGAAACATATCGCGAGCATTTTATGTCGGACTTAAACTGGATTAAACACTTTTCTAGTAATTATTTCGTAATAAATTTGTTTCAAAGTTCCATAAAGTGTTTACGTTTCCTGAAAAATGTTTAATCATAAACACCTGACTAGATAATAAATCAATTTGATTCAGACAATAAAATTTACATCGAATGTTACAATATAATTATGCTCGTCTTATGCTAAGTAATACAAACTAAAATGGACTTAAATCATCTTATTGACTACACATTGAAATCAAAATATTTCAAAGTAAATGTCTGTAACTGAAGTGTTTTTTCAAACTGCAAGTTTTGCATATTCTGCAGTATTTTTTTACAAAAGCAGAAGGACTCTACAATTGTCACGAGAGGGCTACTTATTTACAATAGAAAGAGGGAGGTATTCTAACACTGAAAGAAATCAAAGAATATGCAAACTTTGTGATACTGAAATTGAAACTGAATTTCATTTTGTTTTAAAATGTCCCAGATTAACCTCTTTTAGAGAGAAATATATCCCATCTAAATTCTACTGTCCCCTAATATTAATAAGTTCAATATTTTGATATCATCGAAAAATGTAGATATTATAATGAGATTGGCTGTGTTTGCATAGTATGCTTTTCCAGAACGTAAAATAATGATAAATGATGTTGTTTAAATATGTAATTATTTATGTATCTACACATTCTGGTGGGTAAATACTAAACATATATGTTAACCTAGTTTATTTCTGTCATTTTATATACATTTATACTAGTAGTTATAAATTGTCATTGTCATACAAAATTGTAATGCAAGAAAAAACCGTCATTTTTTACTAAATAATGATTGTTATAATGCATGAAGAACAATTCCCAACAATGATAATTTGTAAATGTGTTTAAATGTTTGTATTGTATTTTATAAAGATACAACAAACAAATGATTATGTATAACACTGCAAAGGTGTGAAAAGATAATGGACTCATATGAAACCTTTTAAAACCGCATAATTAGTAATTAAGATCAGAGCATTAAGCTTTATTTGTTTCATTTTATTCAAAAACTAAAAAAAAACTAAATTTTTTTTTATTGCGTTAAACAAACGGAAACATACAGTGCATGTTTATAGCACATACAACATACGAGTATCTATAGGCAAAAGTAGGGTAAAAACGCGATGGTACGGTAATGAAACACAAGGGCACGATAGTGAAAACGCGATATAACGATGATGAAAACACGATCGCGCGATGGTACGATGGTGAAAACACGATCGTACGATGTTGAAAACGAGATTTCACATCGCGTTGTCACCATCATACTATTGCGCCATCGCGATTTCACCATCGTACCATCGCGTTTTTTGTTATCATACCAACGTGTTTTCATCATCGTACCATTGTGCCGTCGCGTTTTTCACCATCGTACCATCGTGCATTGCGGGTACAGACTAAATATAAAATCACGATAGAGCTTATTGTGAAGGTAATTTGAAATGTAAATATTTTGGCAAAGTTTTTTTTTCTGATCACAAAATATATAAGTAAAAACAATATTTATGCCCGAAATGACCACGTGATCATAAATTTAAGTCAAACTGTGAAGGGGAAACTGTTTGCGAATAATACTTAAGACAAGCCTTGTTTCACCTTTTTTATCTTTAAAAATGTTAGAGATAAAGAGGTCTGAGCGTCTAGGGAAAACTGTCAGACAAAATCATTTTATTTATTATTTTACCTTAATTATCTGCAGAAACATATTCAATAAAACAATTGCTTTTGCAAAACAGTTAAATTTAAAATTCGAATCAGTCGTACTTTTTTGAAATACATGCACATTAAATCAAAATAATATATATTAAAGCGAGTGTCAAGTGCTTGTGGTAGCTGAGGAAATATCTCGGACCTTATCTCAGGATTCTTATATTTCCTGTTTGTTTCAGAAAAATGATTTTAATTGTGTAAGTGTTGAAATCAACGATGTGTTATTTTAAATACTACTAAGGCTACTATTACACTACCAATTATACTCAGCCATTTATGAATATTTTCCTTTACCTTGAGGGATCTACTCTATACAGAACTCTCTAAGTGTTATTCGTGTATCATACATATAATATAACTCAATATTTTGTCAGCATTTGTACAGTTTTTACAATTTATATTTCTATTTTTATCAGTTTTATATCTCGTTCAGTCATTACGATGTACTTAAAATGTATTCAGATTTATATGAATTTGCCAAAAATTAGTGCTTATTTGATTTATTCCCGAAAATAGTTTATTAAGCCATCCGATATTCATTTCTCAAGTAAACAGAAGTTTTGTTGTTTTTTTTTCTTGAAATGGCCAGTACATTAAAGTTCTACAATTTTTGCTATGTTTTGTTATCTTTTTTCAATAATTCATAATGAAGATATTTCACATGTCTACGGAAATGATCTACGAGACGAAAATGAATAATAGTTACTACCTATAGTACGTTAGAGACTGTTAAAGACAATACAGCATCATGTTTTCTGCAAAATTCATTATCAAAGTCGTAAACATTCTTCAGAATGAACGTTTGTACTGCTTTCAATACATTTTTTCTTTGTTGGACAATAATAATTACTCATCGTAAGAATTTTGAAGGTTGTGTTTATATTTCTCTTCTCTTACAATTTTATCAATAAAACTATATAATTTATTTTGTTAACACACTTATAGTGATGAATGATAGAGAAAAGCGAAATTTAAGTACAAAAAGTAAATTTTTACAGTTCATATTATACACTACTTACCATTACAAAATAAATATAATCCTTTAAACGTATGTAATTTTTGTCAGCATTTTTCAGAGACCCAAATTCCAATCAATTAGCAGTCTCATAGCACGTGATTACAGGTAGTTACATTATGCACAGGCGTCATGGTAATACATGCTTTACAAAGTATAAACCAATGACGCAGTATAGGTTTCTCGCATACTTTTTGTCTCTGATCTCTATCTTGAATATTTAACGTTCCGAAATATCTAACGATTCTGCAGAAAAATTTAAGTACCAAGCATTTTCTGGCAATCGTATGTTTGCAACAGAACTATTTTTCAAATTACCGAATTCGAGTTATAGAATTTGTTTTATCCTTTCAAATGGACATATTATTGTCAAAACTCAGCCATGATCTTAGCACGTGACAACCTTTGTTAAGCCGTGTACATTTTGTGATGTTTCGCCACATATAGATTTTGGACATATTGAATCTTTGGAAGCCAAAATGTGCCACCTTCCCAAATATGTTCGGAAAAATATTTTTTTCTATTTGATCAAACTATTCAACAACCTGTTTAGATCTTTCCAAGTACTGCAACCATTTTTTGTGTCATCGCATTTTATTTAATGTGGAAGAACAGAAACAGTTTTTAGTAGCACGATGGCCCAATCGCCGTTAATCTTCATATTGTCAAACCAACATGGACAGTTAAACTTTAGGAAAATAGCCTACTAACCGATTTGATTTATATGTAAATATCAGAAATTTAATTTCTTACGTTTTGTTTACGCATATTATTATTCCTTTTTATTAAACAGTTATCTAAGTCCATGCGACATTCCAATTTCGTTTACAAGGTTTATAAATTGCCTTTTTGACACGTTTATGTCATCAGGTTTCTTGGATTATTATTACTTTGTTAAATTCTAACAAACAAATCATCAATCATCCTTAGGGAATAGAATAAGAAATGAGAAAATACAACATGCGACACGGAACAGAATTAAAACATGATATCTAAGCGGTCTCTTGGATCAGGGTTAAAAAGATGTTGTAAATGTTTGTTTGGATCTTCGAAAATAACCAGCAATCAGAATCGTTCATTTGTAAAGTACTCGTAAACATGACTGTCAGCAAAAAAACTGGTTCACATACTAGTTATTTAAATTTGTTGTGTTTCCAATTATCTTGTCACATAAACACAATTTGGTAAAGAAGAAATTACAAAACATCTTGCAAACTTAACATTTGGATATTTCCTACTGCGTTTCAGTTAACAGTTTACATATTATTTTGTTTAAATTCTTTTTGTGAATTTATTGTTCGGTGAATAAAATTAGCCTTCAAATGCTTAAAAGTTTCTTTTGTTATATCATTAATCGCGGTTACAAAGAAAACAGGTTAAAGGGCGAGCAACAAATGTATTGAAAATGCAAATAAAGATATTAGTGCTTGAGTATTCCTTTCAGAAAAAGAAATTCAATGCCAAAAATGAGTTTCGTTACCATCGTTACAATGTTGATAAACATGTATTAACCTTGTTAATATACGTATATTATATCTAGTATATTATATCTTTTTTTATCGACTGCCTTGCAAATCATTTGCAAAAGTTACTTGTTTATATCATTTATTATTTTAACTGGTCACGAATACGTATATGTATGATGCTTTAAGTCACTAAAATGACGTATGAACGGTATGACGGCCTCGTGCGCATTTTAAGACATTAGAAACTTGCTTTACTTACACATGGCTTCTTTAGGTTTCGAAAATAAGCGGCATGTGTTTATCATGATAATATGTTGTACGTGATGATCTGTGTAACCAGTACAACTTGTATGTTAAAAAATGTTCATTTTTCACTATAAACATTAAAAAAACGTCTCCTATTTTTCTTGTACAATTATTTAAGAAGAACACAACCAAATCTTTGTTTAAGTATAAGATAAACTGCTTCTGTTGTAAAGATATTAAGGAAACGCGAGATACAAATTTATAAGATTTTCTCTATTTTCTTTCTAAATTTGAAAAAGGATAAACCGTTAAAGTATGCGAACTAAAATTTAGCATTTTAAGTAAAAATAAAACAATATGTATACTTATATACTTGGAACAAAAGTTTTCATAGCATGGCGAGCGAATAACCAATAGAGCAAAAAACAGAACAATGATTCTTAAAATTGCCAGGCATACAAGAAATGATTTATTTCGAGACATATATCAAGAAATGTAGCTATAGATCACGAAATATTTAGACAATAGATGATGTGTAATGTAACAAATGTTCTGATTTTTGGTACCCATGTCCGTGTCTTTGATTTTATTACGTTTGTATATAATCCAAAGGGTAATGCTGTGTCACATTCTTGTCATAGGAATATTTGTTTTATGTTCTCAGTAATCCAGACCGACAAATAATTATTTGTATAGAAGTATCATTTTATATGCTGTGTATTTATTTACTGTTTACTCTGAACTGTTTTTGTGGTGATGTTTTCTTGAAATAATCGACATCCTAGGTTTATTTTAAGATTTTCTAGTTAATGTAAAGAAAGGTTTATAAAACTAAACTTTATCTGGAGTATATTACAACCAAATCCTTTACACTGATTTGAAAACAAATTATCCATTAAATGACCCTTGAAAATAAACTTCTCAGTTTATAATCATAGAAACATATTAAAGAATTTTGTAACAATTAGTTTAAAGTCGTCTGTGATTCGGTTGTTAACACCTATGACATCAAACCACTTGCACTGCATCGGTTTGGGCTCGAATTCAGATATTTTCACAATTAGTTTCAATTTCAATAACGCTCTGCAGAATCCATGATCAAATTCATAAACATGCTGCAGAATGAACGTTATGCATAGCTGTAAATACATTTCTTATCTTTACTTTACATTGAACATTACTTGTTTTAAGCAATTTCAAAGTGACAAAAATTATAAATATTTATCCCCTCTTACAATTAAATCAATAAAACTACGCATAACTGATGAGTTATAAAGGAAACGAAATTGACGTACAAAACATTTTTTCTTAAAGATTTTGATAAAACTTGCAAGTAAAGTAATCTAAATCTTAACAGCGTTTGTAACTTTTAATCAGCATTATACAGAAACCCTTACCCCTACTCAATAGCCAATAAAATAAGTCTTTAAATCTCCCGTGAGACTGCGATGAAGTGGTGTGAGCATTAAAGCACGTGATGTTTCGTTACATTCAAAATTGGGTCATATTGAGTCAATGACAGCCAAAGGTGCCATTTTCTGAAATATGTTTTGCCGATAATATTTCTTTTATTATTTGATCAAAATATACAAACACGTATTTCGATCTTTCCAAGCACTGCAATCTTTGTTTGTGGCCACTGCATTTTATTTAATGATGGGTAACATAAAACAACATGAAGATCTATCTATATCACCATCGACCTAGCTTTAAGTAAAATGATGGCTTAATCGCCGCTGCTCTTCATATTGTCAAACTAATATGTTCAAAAAATGTTAAGGAGAATAGGTTACTAACCGATTTGATTAATATGTTAATGTCAGAAATTTAATGTCTTACGTTTTTGTCTCCACATATTATTCCCTTTATTATTATACACTGATCTATGTCCTTGCGACATTCCAATTGCGTTACAAGGTTTATGAATTACTGTTTTGACACTATTACTTTATCAGGTTTCTTGTATTATCATTTCTTGGTTGAATTCTAACAAACAAATCGTCAATCTTCCTTTGGGAATAAGAAATGAGAAAATACAAAATGCAACACGAAACAGACAGAAAACATGATATCTAAACGGACTATTGGATAAGGGTTATATAGATCTTGTCAATGTGTGTTTATATCTTCAAAATTAACTAGCAATCAGAGATGCACATTTGTAAAGTACTCGTAAACTTGACTACCAGAAATAAACTGTTTCGAACAGTTATTTAAATTTGCAATTTTAAAGATTTTGCCGTCAATTATCTTGTCACATGAACACAATTTGGTAAAAGTGAATTGCAATTTCTTTCTCCCGGTTAATAGTGCCAGCCTTCAAATGCTTTGAAGTTTACAATTAAAAGGTTCAAAGAAAGCCCAATGTAGGTATTGAAAATTAATTTTACACCTACTGATGTTTGATATTCCTTTAAGTAATGATAAAATGTAATTAGATGCAAACAAAATATGTGTTTTGTTACAATCGTTTCCATGTTGATATAAATGTATTTATTTTATATCTTTTTATATAGACAGCTATGTACATCATTTGCAAATGTTACTTATATATATTGTGTTTTTTTCGACTGGTTACCTAAATGTGTATGATGCTTTAAAATTAAGTCGCAACTGTAAATTTAAGCAAATATGACGGCCTCCTATACATAATAAAGAAAAACAAAATTACTTTACTGGCACCTGGCTGCCTAAGTTTTATAAGATAAACAGTAGGTATTTTACCACTATGATCTATGTACGTTATGCTCTTTGTAATCGTACAAAGTATTTTTGTTACAATATGTTCAGTTTTTCACAATTTATGTACAATCAGAAACGTTTGTTTCGTTTATGTATGTTAAAAAACAAAAGTTGCATTTACTTAAATTCAATCCTTGTTATAGTATAAGATAAACTGCATCTGTAAAGAAGGATATGAAGGAAACGCGATATACAAGTTTTAAAAGAATAATTCAATTTTCTTTCTTAATTTGAAAAAGGATGAATCGTTAAGACATGTGTTTTAAAGCTTAATCTTTTTAAATAAGTAAAAGATTAAAACAAATGTATTTTGAAAATAAAGTTTTCATAGCTTGACGAAAAAATTACAAATAATGCAAACAACAATAAAAAATGATAAGCAGCTGGGTTTCTGACAATACCCAGACATACAAAAGATGATTTATTTCGAAACATAGATCAAGAACTTAAACCACAGATAACGAATATTTAGACAATAAATTATGTGCGTGTTAACTAATGTTCTGATTTTGATGTCCATGTCCGCGTCTTTGTTTTTATTTCGTTTACATTTAATCACACAAGGACAGCTGTGTCACATTCTAGTCAAAGGAAGATTTGTTTTATGTTTTCAGTAATCCGGGCAGACAAAATATTGTTTGTAAAGGAGAATTATCAAATATGCTGCGTATTCTGTTCATACAAGATATATTATAGTATTTAAAGATAGCTTAATGTAATTCAATTACTGTTTTCTCTATACTGTTTTTGTGGTGATGTTTTCTTGAAATAATTGTTATCCTAGTTGTTTCAACTTGCAATAGTATTACAACTAATTGGGGATATAATCATAATGATTGCGAATTTATGTGGCTTCTTTTAGATTTGCTATTTTAAAAAAAGTTTATCATACTGAACATTGCGTCTTGAAATATAGTCGAGCTTATTAAAATATCAGCTATGGAAATGTAAAAGAAAGAATACATCGTATCATTTAATCAAGATTTGACCATATATATTTATCAAATATAATCATGCATATTATATTAATATTCATCATGTCAAATTAGTACCACTAATATTTGTTCGTTTTGCAAACAAAGTACATGATTTCAAGATATTATATATGTAAATACCCTTCAAAATTTATATAGGTAAGCACTCAGATAGGTGTTCGCTTTCTACACTCTTTAAGAGAACTGTCAAACAAATAATTGCTATGAAAGTAAAATATACAAATAAAATGATTTCATAGTTCACCATTTGTTAAATTAGTATAATTATTTATGTTTGTATGCAATATTCTATAAAAAAATAACATTGAATAATTAATCGATACAATGAGTCGGTACCTCATGTAACAACTAACTTTTTCGTTTACAAGTACATTCACAGTACATGTATATGTTATATTCTCACGAATTTTGGCTAACCCAAAATGACACGATCTACATTGTAATCTTAGCTTGCACATCCTTCTCAGATAACGTAAATCCATTCATTAAATTGAATGAAAAACTGAGCACAGAATTCGTTACAAAAGATCAAGTCTGATTATCTACTTGAATGCGTATTATAAAATTACAACATTCAATATTTAATATAACTTGAACACGTATCTTTTATTTAATATTCTTTAGTTTTCAAAATTGTTAAATAATCATGTAATTTAACTTCTAATAAATCCTAGGTGATTCTCACCTGAAATCAACACGATATGTCAATCAATATTTACGAAATATCATGTATTTGGCGCGGCGATTAAAATGAATCGATTAGAGAGTTCTAAAAACAGGCTAGGCTATCTGTCAATCAAATGCCCCTTTGAAAAACTATTAATTGCAGACAATATGATTTCTCCTGGTTTACGCAATAGGATTACTTTTTTTAAAACGGTACTATTTTTTTCAAAGTGATTTGGAAAGAAAACTAAAAGCTTGTATTTATACACGATGCATCAGCTTTCGAACATAAATCTATATTGTTGTCCTCTATGTTATATAATTTTGTTTTGTTTTGTGAAAGCATAACAGTGACCTAATTTCTTTTATTTGCTTATGTTTTTATAAAGTATAAAAACTGAGTGTACTTGTAAATAAAATTGAAAAATTGACCTGGAATAAATCCGAAGAAATCCGTCACTGAATTGATAACAACTAATTTTTCAAATTACCCTATAAATTTTCTCAGTGTATAGTGGAGATATTTATATCCAAAATGTCACAAATTAGTTTAGGGGGCGTCCGTTGCCGGTTGTTATTGTCGCTGTGCCCCTCCCTTGCCGTTCTTTAATTAAAGTTAAATGTTTCCGAGAAGACTTTAAAGTGAAGCAAATTTATTCGTTTGGTTTGTACTACTTACTTTAAAATTGTTACTTCTGCCTTGTATTACATATCTGCAAAATAATGTTCTTCGCGAATTGATTAAAAACAATTCTTATGAAGTACAATGAGTCTTATC
>NW_026864519.1:0-136200 GCF_026571515.1 Ruditapes philippinarum | reverse complement strand
CCCCGTCTAGGGCCGAGGACCTGACCTTCAATGTCCGCGATTCAAGCCCTAAATCGTGTATACGAGTCAGCTCCGTATACTTCCGGGAGATTAAAAATGAATTTCTAAATATAGAACGATGATGTCATTCTAAAAAAAGAATCCAATATGGCGCCGCGCATGCGCAGTCGTGACGTTAAAGAGGCCCCTATATTACTGATATGAAAAATCGACCGGAAGTAGTATTTCCCCGCATAAATCCATGTTGCTGAAATCGTGAATTCGTTAATTCAATTGCACTTTTATGCATTGTTTGACAATATTGATCTTTTGAAAATCATTCTGAATAGAAATATGATTGACTGACTGATTTATTTGACTTAAACGTATAAATGTTTTTTTTTAAAGTCTTATTATAACAATGTCACAATACACCAAGGGAATATATTTCACATGTTAAGCTTTTTTTCATTTTCTCCCCTTTTGAATATTTACGGGAGAAATTATTATGTATGATATTAGAATAAAGCAATGCAATTAGAATATAAAACACGAATACTATAACTCCGGATAGTTACATTTATTCATCCTGATGAGCATGATAGGTATATAATATGAGACAGTAAAGTATGTCAATTTTCTAATATAACTTCATACAATGGCTAACAATAATTATATACAAATATTTATGGTACGTATATTTTACAATAAAAAAGTGAAACCTCAAGCCAAGAAACTTATGTAAACTTTATCTTATCAACTTCCTTGTTATTAATCCCGAACCTTAATTCGTGAAAAGGATTCGCCTTTACAGTCCATTTAAACTGTATTATATAGGAAAAAATTGCTCGAATGTACATGTATGCTGGTTTGGCTTGTATACTGGTGGCAAAAGCTAATCACTTTTAGGTCAGGCAAGATATAAGAGTTTAAGGTATTAAAAGAACGTTGTGACATTATATAACTATGGTACAAAACATAAACTTTACATAAAAGCCGACCTAAGTAAAAACATTGTGAAAGGGTGACTCTTCAGAAACAATAGTCCCAATTAAATTGTATGAAACTTGCAAACTCTGTTTGATTGTGTTCGCACGTGCAAAGTACAATCTGTCCGATTAATAGATGAAATTCGAATTTAACGCACGTGTGCCTATAATGAAATAAACATATCAATTGAAATCATTGAAATTATTAATATTAAATTGTTTACACCTGATGCTAGAGATGTTTAATATGTCTGTCATAGCATACATTAACTACATTTTTTGTTAGCACACTTCTTCTCAGCATAGTGTTTAATTTGAATATCTTTTTCTTATGAACAGCTACTTCGATGCTAGAACGTAAGTATTATTTCACGATCTGTCCATCATATGTAACCGATAAATTCTTGTTTCATTCTTAAAAAACTTTGCATGGGTGTGTAAATATTCTATGTGAAACATAAGATTGTGTTACTAACATGATATTTTGAATTTCTGCATTTTCATATTTCCAGGACAGTTATTTGCAACAACAAGAAAAGATTTATAACGTGAGACACACACTTCATATGGATATGTCATATCTAACTTGTACGATGATAATATCTGACCTCTTTGAGATATCTGTACAATACAGTTTGTGTTACGACAACACACCAGGACAGTATCAGAAGGGCCAACTGCTGCACCACATGGTTCCTGTATCTGATCATCCTTCACTAAGACTCTCGTGTCTGTCTTGATATCATATATGTAGACAGTATGCTCGTCTCTATCTGTTATCACCACTTTGTCACAGCTCTTTATGTAAGTACAAGCGCTAGAGCCTATAGGATATGTCTTGTTTGGAAACTTTACTTTAAAATCACGCTCCTCTCCTTTGAATGATACAATACGAACAGGTCTTGGTTCATCAAAAGTCCCTACTACAAACTGTTTATCATCTTTCAAACAAATAGAGTCATATTTCGTTTTCACTTTACATGTCCTTCTTGAAGTTATTTCATTACTTTTACTAACATGTAGATATTCTATATTGTATTCATCACCACGTGTTATCGCAACTTCCTCCTCAGATACTGCAACAACAGATAATGGGTAGTAAGATAGCTTAAATGATCCTACTTTCTCAAGCTTCTCATTGTACACTAAACATTTCTTGTTTATGTAATCCATAGCCACCAGTCTGCCATCATGCAGAAAATCTATGCCTGTATAGAACGGTTTATTGATGTCATCTCCCGTCTTCTTCAAAACAATAGCGGAAACTGGTGTTAACTTCATCGCCTTATCAAAATCTCCCTTGCGAGTAGACTTTAATAATAATTGTCCTGGAACATATTCTGTAATTGGTAATGGAGGTAGTTTTAATGTTTCGTCAAAATGAAAAGAAATGTTAACCGTCTCTGACTTCTGGCAGTCCTCCTTAATGTTTCTGCAGAGAGCATTGACGTTACTCTCCATTTTCTGTTCTGCTATATATTTCTGCACTGGAGTTCCATTTTTGAAAATACTTTCAATCGTCTCTAAGCACAATGTAACATCAGCCAAATGTTTCTCGTTTTGTGTTTGTTTCTTTGACAGAATCTCTAATGTTTCTCTCTGAAGAATTTTAGCTCTCTTGGCGACGGTATCTTCTAAATCGTCAAACATTCTGATTACTTCGTTTCGCATATGTTTAATCATTTCATGTATTTCTTTTACATCGTGAGCAAGTTGATCTTTTGAAGAGCAAACATGTCTCGCAACACTCTCAGCAACTTTTTTTGCTGCCTTCAATTTCTTCGCTAAGGTAGAAGTTGGTGAGGTTATTTTTCCGGCAATCTTCTCAATTTCTACAACGTTGTCACATTTTCGGTGGTTATCAATAGCACAAGTACTGCAGCAAAGCTTCTTTTCATCTTCACAAAAGTATTCAAAAAGTTTTTCATGTTGATCACATAAATCTAAGTTCTTCATTTCAAACAAAGTAGTGAAAGCATTAGCTTCTTTCACGCTCACCAATTCATGATTTTTCAATATGGCGAGCACGTTGTGTACATTTGAACAATCATTACATTGGAATTCATTACAAGTTGAGCAAAACGTGTCAGCTCCAGTTTGCTTATCCTTACTTAAACATGGTTGACACAAATTTACCTTCACACGACCAGGAACTTCATCATCTTCTCCTATTTTACTTCCACTATCTGCCATTTTTGTAAGAATTATATTGTCCCTTTTTAGAAATTACATATATACATGTGCATATATTCAAAACTCGAGGTCAATATTCAGCGACTTTACAAACTTATTTCAATGAAACAAGTATTTGTTTTAAACTGATTTAAACTGATTTAACTAAATAAAATGTTCATGTTAGCCATAATATATTGTTCCAGTCCAAACGTTATCTATCGAATGGTTACATTACGTTGGCAAAAAAAAATCAACTTACGCGGAAGTTAAAATTCCATAAAGGCTATATCTGAATTATTAGTCGAACACGATACGTTTACATTATTCGGTCGTACCATTATGATATTATAGGTTGTGTACCGTGCCTTATTTCTTCCACAAAATTTCGCTAGTAAGCACGCGATAATTATTGCCTCTAAAGGGCGATATTTAGTACTAGTCTCTCAGTCGCTAGTCTCTCAGGCGATAATTATTGCCTTTCGAACAGGGACACTTATACTAACAAAATTTAACAATTTCAACTCGATAATTATTGTCTTATTTTTCGAATGTTGTGTGTTCCTCACGTGATAATTATCGCGTTGAAGTGCGTTTATTATCACATGAGACCAGCGAAATTTAATATATGCGAAATTTAGACTAAATTTAGTCTAAATGTCGTCCTTTAGAGGCGATATAATCGCGTGTTTAAATTTCGCTAGTCTTTTATGCGATCATTAGTGCCCATCAATGCGATATTAATCGCGTGAAGAACACGTAACAAACAAAAAGCAAAGATGAAATTGATAAATAACTTAAATTTCAAAAGTAATAAAAAGAAAACAAGAAGTATCTTTAAAAAAGATACTCGCCCGAAGTCAAACTTGTTAACTTGCATAGGATAAGCTTCCACTAACCATGCTTACCACAAACAGAACATTTTATTCGTCTTCAATAGTTTTATTTCAGTTCATTTTTACCCGCAATGTTTTCCCCATTAATTGTCATCTTAGATTTAAACAATATTACTTATTTTAATCAAAATGGAATTTGATTTGAATAGGAATTTATAATGAAACATTTTTTTCTGCACTGGTGTTCCATTTTTGAAAATACTTTCAATCGTCTTTAAGCACGATGTTTCGTCAGCTAAATCTTTTTCGTTTTGTGTTTGCTTCTTTGTCAGATTTTCTAACGTTTCTTCCTGCAGAGTTTCAGCTCTTTTGTTAACGGAATCTTCTAGATCGTCAACGTTTTCATTACTTTGTCTAGCAATTGCCTTATCTTTACTTGAATTTATTTTAGACCATCAGACCTACAGAACACAGTGTTCGAATGTGAACAAGATGTTAAAACAAGCTCGTGTAGAATACTATACAAGTTAAATAGAATCTTGCTTGTGGCATTGATCATAAAAGTCTATCTAAGATTACCAAAGGTCTACTTGAAGATACAAATGAAGTGATTCTACCATCTGATCCATCTTCAGAGCGCCTTGCCCAGAAATTCAATGACTTTTTTATTGAAAAGATTGAAACAATAAGAAATAACATACGTTCTCAAACATAATCGGTACCTGATAATCTAGATATGGAATCTGAATATACGTACGGGTGTCAAATATACTGAGTTTGCTCCAACCACAGAACAAGAAGTTAAAGCATTGATTCAAAAGTCAGCAACCAAATCCTGTGAGTTAGATCCCATTCCAACATGGCTGTTAAAAGAATGCCTAGATGAACTAACACCAGTGATAACCAGTTTCATAAACGTGTCCTTGGATGCCGCTTATGTACCAAAAATGTTCAAACACTCACGATTAAGATCATTTCTAAAGAAACCAAATCTAGATCCTAACGAACTGAAAAACTAGAGGCCTATGTCTAACTTGCCATTCTTGTCTAAAATCTTGGAAAAGGTGTTTGACGTACGAATTAAGAGCCACCTGAAAACAAACAATCTACACGATGTCAACCAATCTGCTTATCGAAAGTTCCATACGCCCGAGACTGCATTGTTATAAGTTCAAATGACATTCTACAGTCTTTGGATAATAACAAAATGACTATTCTCGTGATGCTTTATTTGTCTGTTGCTTTTGATACAATTTATCACGGAACGCTCCTTCGCCGCCTTGAACGACACTTTGGAATTACAAGCAAGCCACTCGCGTGGATGACGTCATACCTGACCGACCGATATTAGACTGTATGCATAAACAACAAACTCTCACAGCCAGTCCACATGGAGTACATTGTACCTCAAGGGTCTGTTCTGGGACCTAAGAGCTATGTGATGTATATAAAACCTGTCGGAGAAATCTGCCGTAAACATGAACTAATCAACCATTTCTTTGCAGATGGCTCACAAATCTATCTATCTTTCAAACCAGTGACTAGTATTTCAATTCAAGAGAATATAAACCGCATTGAAAGATGTCTTGATGATATTGTTAGTTGGATGAATGTAAACATGCTGAAGCTAAACGGCGACAAAACAGAGTTGATCATCTTCTCATCTGAACATAACGCAAAACCTGTTTCAGATGTTACCGTGACTGTCGACGGTTCGAAAATCAGCCAATCATTAGTGTGCACAATCTTGGTGCATTTCTTGACTCGAACATGAAGATGGAACAATATGTAAATAATGTCTGTAGGAACTGTTATGCACAATTAAAAACGTTGGTCACATCAGACCCTATCTTACTGTTAAAGCAACCAAATCTCTAGTAAATATGTAGTCTCTAAGCAGTCAATGACCAAGTTACAACATGCTCAAAATACAGCAGCTAGAATCGTGACCAAAACACTCAAATATGATCACATAACACCTATCTTACGTGAACTTCACTGGCTTCCGGTAGCGTATCGGGTCGAATATAAAATTTTGACTTATACATATAAATCCCTCAACGATCAGTCACCAGCCTATATAAAAGACATGATAGACGTATACACTCCAGCCAGAAAGCTGAGGTCCAAGAATAACTCAGTGACAATAGTTGTGCCTAAATCTTGGACAGTACGATATGGTGACAGGTGCTTCGAGACAGTCGCAGCAAAATTATGGAATGCTTTACCACCTGGCATTAGAGAATGTAATACCTTGCCAAGTTTTAAGAGAGCTCTCAAAACACATTATTTCATAGAATTCTATGGACGTTAGTTTCATAAAACAGCATACATCATAAAACAACATACATGTACTTTGGCTACAATGCCAGTGTAATTTGTGTCTTAGATTTTGTGTCCACGGGTTTTACTTTATAATTGATTTCTTTTTTTACTTTTGTTTGTTCCTTTTGAACAATCTTATTTCGTTCAAATCTTTTATAGGATTTTATTTTTTTGTTAAATTGAGCCTTGATTTTAAACTGAATGTGTCTGTATTGCTTACCATCCTTTACTAGTTTTAGATTGTCATTATTGTTTAATAGGTTTACTTAATTAATATATTTGATTATGTTTTATCAGATTTATGTAAATCACTCTTGAACATTTATTATTTATGAAAAGAGTGCTATAGAAATGTGGTATATAATAATAATAATACAAAGATCTGGAGCTCCGGTACCTAGGCAATAACTCAAACGTTTGGTATAGCTTAATACACATGCCAGTAATTGATAATGTCATTCTGCAATTGATAAATAGTTAAATACCGTATGATTATCTATATTATATTCAATTTCGATCGTACAATTGACAAAATGTGTACATATTTGTCCGAAAGTTTATTCATTATTTGTTAAATCTGCGCCAGCTCTTAAAAATACCACATAATGAATGGAGCTATCCAATTTCATATTACCAGAAGAAACAAACCCCTAAACATAAACGGTAACTGGCAAAGATAGTGCCGCCGAATTTTTTTATTTTTTTAATTTTATTTATTCAAATAAATAAATAAGACCGAAAGAAAGGTATTGTTAACAAGGCAAAATGACATTTTCAAATTATATAGATTTTCGTAAATTCTGCTGATCATTTAAAGCACGTCTGAAGTCATGCCTTAAAAAATTCAAGCCCTGAATTACTACAACTATCTGTCTTTTTCCCGATCCTCGACTGTAAGTTATGTTGTATACATGTGTTTTATTTACAAACCAACAAGTTAATTATTCTTTAAATTTATCTTTTATTTAATGTATCCGCTTGAATTGAGTATAATTCAAAACTATCTATATACAAAACAAGGGGTCATTCATTTTGTACGTCTTTTTCCGCGTGAAATAATTATTTTTCTGTTCTGAGCTTGTAATAAAACAAATTTGACAACTGTGAAAGGATCTGCATGACTTTCTTTCATTAAATGTTCGCTTCTTCCATGCTTGTTATTACGGAAGAGCATTAGAGTCAGGTGTGTTTTTTATTAACTCGAACTCTCGACTTTCTTACCCGAAATTTCGACATATTAACTCGTAATTTCGACTAACTTACTCGAAATTTCGACTTACTTACTCGTAATTTCCACTAAGTAACTCGAAATTTCGACTTAGTAAAAATCAAATTGTCGACTTAGTTACATTTAATTTACTAGAATGGCCAAAAGGGTTATGAGTTACCAAGAGTTTAGATCATATAAGATATAATAGGGAGTGCGATTGTACGATAGAGATGGAGAACCGGGTGCCTGGACAAACTATTAAAGTTAACCCTAAACTTATTAGTGTAGTCAACTTTGACACTCGCATGTATACGCCCGACCTCAAAAACACAAGACTTCCTTTAATTTGTACGTTCAGGCGTTCTTCAGGCATTGTATTGTAACCCACCCGTTCGAACATATCTTTTCACTAATCATATTCTTCTCATCCCTGTGAATAAAACGATCCCATACTTCACGTGTGGGACATTTGAGGAAAGAACCGCAGACTGGCCAAATAAGGGCGTGCTGAGGCCTTTGTCAAATGTGTTGGGCTGGCTATACGAGAATTTTTCCGTTTCTTGTAAAATCGAAGGCTTTGATATTATTCCCAACAAGTTTACTTTTTATTAATACAATATGAACCAAAGTCTGAGTAAACAAAAGAAAATAGAATATTGACAATTATCTTTTAAAAAATGTTACAAAAATAATATTCGTATAAAGAAACGTAACAGATTAACTTGCGTTTGCACGCCACTTAAAACTTACACACGAATATTACACAGTTTAAAGTGGGGTTTGGACATGTACGAATCACCACATGATGTTGAATGTACTTTAGACACAAGAAACATCCGGAACATGGAAATGAGAAAGTGTGATTTTATCTCTCTCCCCCCCCGCCAAAAAAAGCAATCACAGGAATTGGGAAAGGATATGTCTCCCCCCCCCCCTCCAAAACAAGCAATCACAGGAAATGGGAAGGATATGTTCGGTCTGTGTGGACAATATTGTTCTGTTAAATACATCGGTGCTGTGTCAATGTGCAACAGCTACACATGGAAGAAAGTATATTGAACTCAACCCGTGCTTCCATCGGCAACAAATGTAAGTCGTGCAATTTAAGTCGAAATTTCGAGTTAATAAGTCAACATTTCGAGTTACGTAAGTCCAAATTTCGAGTAACTAAATGATAAATTTCGAGTTACAAAGTCGACATTTTGAGTTACTTAAGAGAAATTTTGGTTGATAAGTCGACATTTTGGGTTACAAAGTCGATATTTTGAGTTAGAAAATCGAAACTTCGAGTTACTTCGTCGAAATTTTGGGTTGACAAGTCGAAATTTCGTTAGAAAGCCAAAATTTCAATATAAATAACACGAAATTTCCAGTTACTTACTCAAAATTTCGAGTTAGTATATCGAAATTTCGAGTTATTTAGTCGAAATTTCGAGTAAATAGAAAACCCACGCCTGGCACTAATTATCTTCCGTAAGTTATACCTAAAGGAATGGTGGAAACAATACGCACTTTGATGACACTTGTTTTTATTTGTGTTTCTTATCAATATGAATACAAAATCACTTAAATGAGATCCAAATCGGGTGTACTTTGGACCATGTTTTTTTTAACACATCTTTAGATGTTTCTATTGGGATAAAAAAAGAGAGCGCGTTGTTAACTCCACCTTAATTTTTAAACAAGTCGTTCTATTATAGTCAGACAGATACTTTTAATCTGTCTGTTATTTGTTTTTTATGAAACATTTATGTTGATATAAATGATTTTATATGGGATGAAAATTAAAGAACTGTTATTATTTTTCTGATGTAAATTAATTCTTGTGCTGAAATTTTGTCAAAGGGCTAGGGTCGAAGACATCTTCTGGGGGATCGTAGTTAAAACTTTGAGATTTTTAGCGACAAGGGTTCGATAATGCAATTTTGAAGTATATATTCATCACTACAAGTGATTCTAAGTTAAATGTAAACACCTTTACGATATAGCGCTTCTGTATGTGTTTATCGCGTATAGCCTCCTGGGGAGAACTAATGTGTTTGAATGAAAACAACGACGCGTTTGCTCATTTACATTTTAGCAACAGGTACCATTTTATTTTACGTAATTTAGTTTAAATCTGAACAAGATACGTAATTTAAGCTACTTCTTTTTTAATTTATGATTATTCTAAGGACAATGAATGGTTTATAACAACAAATGAGCATCCTAGTTTGAAAAGTTTCATGTTGCAGTAAACAATTTAGATAAGTCCGATTTCCGACAGAGTTTCGTGAAGACGTAATATCAGATTTTAAAACTGGTCGGTCTTGTAGTCGAAATATTGAGGCTTTTGTTTTTAGCAACGAAATGTAAACATTCGATGTCGAAATTTCGGGTAAGAAAGTCGAGAGTTCGAGTTAATAAAAAAAAAACACCTGACGCTAATGCTCTTACGTAATAACAAGCATGGAAGAAGCGAACATTTAATGAAAGAAAGTCATGCAGATCCTTTCACAGTTGTCAAATTTGTTTTATTACAAGCTCAGAACAGAAAAATAATTATTTCACGCGGAAAAAGACGTACAAAATGAATGACCCCTTGTGTTATATATAGATAGTTTTGAATTATACTCAATTCAAGTGGATACATTAAATAAAAGATAAATTTAAAGAATAATTAACTTGTTGGTTTGTACATAAAACACATGTATACAATGTGACATACAGTCGAGGATCGGGAAAAAGACAGATAGTTGTAGTAATTCATGGCTTTAATTTTTTAAGGCATGGCTTCAGACGTGCTTTAAATGATCAGCAGAATTTACGAAAATCTATATTATTTGAAAATGTCATTTTGCCTTGTTAACAATACCTTTCTTTCGGTCTTATTTATTTATTTGAATAAATAAAATTAAAAAATTAAAAAAATCGGCGGCACTATCTTTGCCAGTTACCGTTTATGTTTAGGGGTTTGTTTCTTCTGGTAATATAAAATTGAATAGCTCCATTCACTATGTGGTATTTTTAAGAGCTGGCGCAGATTTAACAAATAATGAAAAAACTTTCGGACAAATATGTACACATTTTGTCAATTGTACGATAGAATTTGAATATAATATAGATAATCATACGGTATTTAACTATTTATCAATTGCAGAATGGCATTATCAATGACTGGCATGTGTATTAAGCTATACCAAACGTTTGAGTTATTGCCTAGGTACCGGAGCTCCAGATCTTTGTATTATTATTATTATATACCACATTTCTATAGCACTCTTTTCATAAATAATAAATGTTCAAGAGTGATTTACATAAATCTGATAAAACATAATCATATATATTAACTAAGTAAACCTATTAAACAATATATAATGATAATCTAAAACTAGTAAAGGATGGTAAGCAATACAGACACATTCAGTTTAAAATCAAGGCTCAATTTAACAAAAAAATAAAATCCTATAAAAGATTTGAACGAAATAAGATTGTTTAAAAGGAACAAACAAAAGTAAAAAAAAGAAATCAATTATAAAGTAACACCCTAGGACACAAAATCTAAGACACAAATTACACTGGTATTGTAGCCAAAGTACATGTATGTTGTTTAATGATGTATGCTGTTTTATGAAACTAACGTCCATATTATTCTATGAAATAATGTGTTTTGAGAGCTCTCTTAAAACTTGGCAAGGTATAACAGTCTCTAATGCCAGGTGGTGAAGCATTCCATAATTTTGCTGCGACTGTCTGGAAGCACCTGTCACCATATCGTACTGTCCAAGATTTAGGCACAACTATTGTCACTGAGTTATTCTGGGACCTCAGATTTCTGGCTGGAGTGTATACGTCTATCATGTCTTTTATATAGGCTGGTGACTGATCGTTGAGGGATTTATATGTATAAGTCGAAATTTTATATTCGACCTGATACGCTACCGGAAGCCAGTGAAGTTCACGTAAGATAGGTGTTATGTGATCATATTTGAGTGTTTTGGTCACGATTCTAGCTGCTGTATTTTGAGCATGTTGTAACTTGGTCATTGACTGCTTAGAGACTCCAAGATGGCAAATATGTTGTGTACATTTGATCAATCATTACACTGAAATTCAAAACTTGTCAGCTGCAGTTTGCTTATCCTTATTTAAACATGGTTGACACAAAGTTTCCTTAACACGGTCGGGAACTTCATATTCCTCTCCTATATAACTTCCACTTTCCGCCATTTTTTTGTAACGTTTCTATTGTCCCTATTTGAGAAATTACATATATACATGTATTTAAATCTCGAGATCAATATTCAGCGGCACTGTAAAAGACCTTCACAGACTTAGAAATTTTAATAAAACAAATCAGGTTTTAAACTAATTAAACTAAATAAAATGTTCATGTAAGCCATTATATCTTGTTCAGATCTCGAATGTTTACATTTCGTTGCTACAAACAAAAGCCTCAATATTTCGACTGCAAGACCGACCGGTTTTACAATCTGATATTACGTCTTCACGAAACTCTGTCGGAAATCGGACTTATCTAAATTGTTTACTGCAACATGAAACTTTTCACACTAGGATGCTCATTTGTTGTTATAAAACCATAACATTGTCCTGTAGAATAATCATAAATTTAAAAAAGAAGTAGCTTAAATTACCGTATCTTGTCAGAATCTAAACTAAATTACGTAAAATAAATAAAATGGTACCTGTTGCTAAAATGTAAAATGAGCAAACGCGTCGTTTTTTCATTCAAACACATTAGTTCTCCCCAGGAGGCTATACGCGATAAACACATACAGAAGCGCTATATCGTAAAGGTGTTTACATTTAACTTAGAATCACTTGTAGTGATGAATATATACTTCAAAATTGCATTATCGAACCCTTGTCAGCTATCTGACTACCCATTATCTGTTGTTGTAGTATCTGAGGAAGTAGCGATAACAAGTGGTAATGGATACAATATAGAAATTCTACACGTTAGTAAATGCAATGAAATAAGTTCAAGTAAAAAATGTAAAGTAAAAAAGAAATATGACTATATATTTGACAAATGATAGACAGTTTGTCATTGGGACTTTTGGTGAACCAAGACCTGTTCGTATTGTATCATTAAAAGGAGAGAAGCGTGATTTTAAAGTTAAGTTTCCAAACAAGACATATCCTCAAGGCTCTAACGCTAGTACTTACATAAAGAGCATTGATAAATTGATGATTACAGATAGATACGAGCATACTGTCTACCTATATGATATCAAGATAGACTCCAGAGTTGTAGTGAAGGATGATCAGATAGAGGAACCATGTGGTGCAGCAGTTAGTCCTTCTGAAACTATTCTGGTGTGTTGTCGTAACACAAACTGTATTGTACATATAAGATATTATAATCGTACAAGTTAGATATGACATATCCATATAAAGTGTGTGTTTCACGTGATAAATCTTTTCAAGTTGTTGCAAATAACTGTCCTGGAAATATGAAAATGCAGAAATTCAAAATACGAATTTATGATTTCAACTTCATGAACTTAACGTCACGATCTTACGTTTTGAGTTTCACAATATCAACTTTACAAATTCAGATTTCAACTTCACGAATTCTTGAAAAAAAATAATGATGTTGAATTCGTGATTTTGAGACCGTAAATTTATGAAATTAACATTTCACCACTGTACAAGGGTCTAAATTCAAAACCATTCCATTTTATATGCAGGTAAAATCTTTAATTCATCACAAACAAATGTGCTTCATATTAAACAATTTTATCTATTATTTCAAAAGGACAATTTAGGAGATGAGAGACATAGACGAAGATCGGTCATCTTTGAATATTGTATTGGAAATATTTCATGGGTACCTTGGACTTTTCTGACACGCTTTAAAGTGGTTATGCAAATATCAGACTTATATAAAATGCCACCAGCAATAAATCGATAAATCAAAAGCAAAGAAACAACTTACTGCTGTAAATTGTTCCAAAACCAATCAAGTATAGCAAACATTCAGTTCTTTCTTATTACTCTTCCGTTAATTCTTTTTTGAAGCCATGATACATAATCGGCTCCGGTTTAAGACGCCAATTGATTAGACGATACTGTGACCCAGGTCAGCTTCTAATTTTAATCAACCAATGAAATAATCCGTTTCAAATCGGTCACGTGATAGCCAATGGATGCTGATTTCAACTTTCATTTTCACATTCAGAAATTTGTTGTTAACAGATGTAATCAAACATTTTAAAAACCCATTTCTGGTGGTAAGTTGTTTCTTTGAATTTGTTTTATCGATTGATTGCGGGTTGGTACAATGACATGGTTTGAAATTGTGTTTTTACGCGTAGAAAATCGGGTGAAGATAGGTTACACGGTCGTGTCCGACCTAGCAAAAATACGATATTCTATCCGAAATATCGGTTTGTTGTTCAAAAACGGTATAAGTGGGGACAATTATGTTGTTGTCAACGTCTAGTGATGTCATTTAGCTGCAATTTGATAAATTATAGCTTTATATGGTTTACGTAAAAATGACTTTGCAATTTTGACTTATACTGGACTAGTGGCATTCGGCCGATTTGGCGAGTTCAATCCCTTGTTTATATAATAATATATATATATATATATATATATATATATATATATATATATATATATATATATATATATATATATATACAGACAGTGAGTATATTTTTTTCTATAATTACTTTTTTATACTATCCAAACACTGTGCTGGGTCCCTGTGATTACAAAAACTGAAACTGAAACTGAGAAACATTAGCTAATAAGCTATTTACCGACAACAATAGAGACATAAAACATATTTACTAACATGTAACAAATCTGTCAGTAAGAACATTTAAAACTAGTTGCAACTATTGCGACTTCCAGGCTTCTACAAAAGATCTAACGTGAAAAAACTGAATCGTTAAAAATTGAATCTTTGTTGACACATGATCGAGCTATTCACGGTACGTATTGTTTTGAAATACCTGTTGATCACTTTTTTCTGTGATGGGGCTTCCACTAGCCAGAGCAGTCGTCACGTGGTAGATGCATGCATGCGTTGATGGTCGTAGTCCTTCTAACATTGAAGCACATTGCATTTTCATTTTTAAAAGTTTCACATTTGTCTGAAAATACAAATAGCAATAGCGGATTAGACTAATGTGATAAAAAGCTTCAGATTTATATATCTAAATTTTTGGACTAGAAAGGTAAATGATATATACCCCCATACACACCATTTAATTGTAGGCGATATCTGCTACATAGAAAGGCCCAAATAAGAAGAAAACTGTTCCACAGTTTGACATCCTTGGCAAAAATGACATGTCTTAGTAAATACACACAAATCTTCCTAAGTGTACATGTATAAACAGTCTCATAAGGTGCATGTATCCATATTTGCCCGATCATGCTGAAATGTTCAATACACATAACCATGTTTCACTCTTTTTTTATTCGAGATACAAATTTAAGACGCATTCCCAAAACATTTGAGTGCGTGTCGAAAGTTAATGTTGCAAAAATTTATGTTCTAATACCGTGTTTGCCCACACTGACTGTTTATTATAACCTGGCAGCGTCGTCGTATTGATGTAACATACCCTTGTAGATAATTGTTTGGTAAATTTGCCCACTCAATGATTTTGCACATAACTCGGCGATAGTTTATGGCACTGCACCAGTCGTACGTACGCGGCGATTCAGTTCATCCCAAACGTTTTCTATTACATTTCGGTCTGGAGATTGTAGTGGTATCTGAGCCATCACGTTGATATTGTTTGCGTAAAGCATGTAAAGAAAGACTGTTGTTGCTCTCGTGGTGTGGGCTGGTGTGCCATATTGCAACAACCGTAACCATCTATTGTTTCTCAATATGGGCAATACCTGAGATCGGAGGAATTTTGTGTTGGTACCTAGCTGCGCGCTCAGATTGCCATTTATGAACACAATATTTGTTTTGTGACGCAAGGACAAACATGCCCAAATCATTACTGACCCACCCCTATATCTATCTCGCACTTGTCATTGAATTGGTCTCCTCGTTGTCGATATACCTTTTCATGTAGGCAGAATCTCCTTTCATCTGTAAACAGGCCATGTCCCCATTCTGCTTGTGTGGTATTTTAAATGATACCGAGCCCATCGATATTTATGTGCTCGGAGCCTCTGAGTAAATACAAGACCGTTGAAGGGCCGTCAACCTTTCTAACGGTATGTGCAGAGATGTTTCTTCTGTGGGTCTTACGCGTTTATCTGGCCCTGATAACAGCTGTGCGTCTTCTCTGTTGAAGATGTATTTGTACGATGTGATTATCTTGTGCAGCTGTTTTACATCATCCACATGGCTGGCAAAGAAGGTTATTAAAACGCTGCCAGTTGTTCTGTTTTGATTAATAAGCTTTCTTTTAATGGTATTGCAGTGTACACCCATGCATCGCGCAACCTACAAATGATATAGTCATGTAATTATTAATATAAAATATGCATTTACGATAGAAATTGAATTAAAAGCCTTTCTGCTTTTACAATGCAATGGAATTTAAAGAATTAAATAAATTTTGCTACCAACCTCTGTTCAGTGAACACCAGCGTTGACAAACCGTATGGCTATTCCACGCTGTTTTACAGATGTGGGGGTTTTCTGATATGTGAATCGCTGTCATATCCAAGAATACTATGTGCAATTTATTTTCACCCATTCTCACATTTTTTCGTGCATTGCGTGAATTTCGTACGTTCATGGTTGAACGCCCTGCATATTAAAATTAAAATGTTTGAGCACAGGAAATGTGTGGATATGCAGCTAATAGCCTAAACACGAAATTTTGTAAAAAAAAAATATTCATTAATTTGATAATCAAAAATGCACACTTATAAGATTTGGTAAGTGTATAACCAAGTTCACATGTCTCAGTTAATTTAACTGATTATTTGATTTTCTCGATGTGTTCACATACACTTGGGGTTATGTGCGTTGTTCCCCTTCTTGATCCACACTTGTATACATTATGGTTAAATTTAATTTGCAAACTTTGCGTCATATTACATCTGCATAATATATTTTTATATTAATATGTACATTACAATAGTGATCCTAACAAAGTAGAAGTGAAAGAAGATCAACCAATATGGGGTGAGGTATACAGTGTTCGGGGTATGCTACATCTTCCATACGCAGAAATTACCGAATCTTTCTCTAGTTGGGATGACTCGACAAAGAAAAGGAGTAGGATTGACTATTATGGAGGTATGCGTTATAGATTATTTTAGTGTAAAATGCAGGGAAGGCAGAATCTAATTTTATCTGAAACCTTCCCTTACTTGCCTTTACGATATTCATAAAGTAAATTTTAAAAACAAAATGTCACTTGTCTGTACAGGTTGTGGGACAACCTGGGAAATATAGACAATTGATTTTGCCACCTTGAATTTAACTGAGTTTTAAATGTTAACTTGATAGATGTAGACAGCAGAATGCTTTATTAATATTAAACCTTCCGGCATCAAATATATCACAGACATGCTCATTGAACAGTTTATTATAAATCTAAGAAATTAGTATAAATTTTAACACAGCTAAATGACCGCTGGTTCTTCTTGAGGTAAATTAAAATTTGATATAGTTTAAACTATTTTTTACATGTTATATGGCCCTATATAAATGGTTTTTTTGGAATTCAAATATAACATGAGCCTCTAGGTATGGGTGTTGTTACAAACAACAATTCATATACAACCCTATAACTTGTCAGAAATATTTATAAGGAATTTATAATACATCAGGCATCTGTCTTTGTCATAAATTGAAAGCAGCTGCGGCCGTTTATATCAAACTTTATAATACTGCACGTTTGTAACGTCGCTTTTCATTGGATAATCGTGACGTTAATATAGTTTTATATACACGGTTGCTGTCGATTCATGAAGAAATCTTACTTTTTCCTCTAAAAATGATGCTTCCAGTATTATAAATTTGTTATAATGATTGTTGGCCGTATATAAACGGCTGTTTGCAATATAACCCTCGCCTAACGGCTCGGGTTTTATTTACAAATAGCCGTTTATAATTATGCAATAAAAGGCAATGTTACAAAAATGCAGTACTATAAATAATGAAGGGCCAATTAACGCAAGAACTCTAAAAAGTGTTTTATTTTGAAGATACTTTTTGATACTGAATCACGCCTCCACCTTCCCTTTTTTGAAAATAAAATGCCCTTGAGACTTTTATAAGAGATTATAATTATATAGTAATGTTTATTTGTAGCTCAACATTTATTTTTTTGAGTACCAATGAAACGGATTATAAAAGTCTGCTCATTTGTCCAATCAATACTGATACATATAAGTAAATAAGTGTCTGAAAGTCTGCTATCATTTTATCCTTGATATGTGCTAAATGTCTTTCTTACTCTTATATAAATGAGGGAAGAAAATGAGAAAAAATATAGGATTATGATTTGATTATTAATTGTCATGTGGTATATTTCTAGGTATGGTCATGACATTAAATCTACAGCTTCCTATTTGTCCTTAAAGTAGCCTCCAGAATTGTTTCTTTTCTTAGAAAATTGTTCTAATGATTAAATATTTTGTCAAATGTATGTATTAGAAATTGAGTATAGCTTATGGTTCTTACCATCCACAGAAACTACAAATAACTTTTGTAGTTATTTAGTAGCGGTATTTTTCTAACCTCATTTACAAGTGAGTTGAAATTTTATGATAAAAATTGTAAATTCTGTGGTAGTTTGTTGGGTACAATACAGTAAAAAATTAAATATTTAAATATTTATATTGAATGCTTATTTATTTCTTAAAAGTACTTTGAGGTGTGCTGTTTTAAGTAGGATTGAATAAATTCCATGATTTATTTTTGATGGATCAGTGCAAAAATAGACTATGTGTATATGGAAATAGAAGGCACATGAGCTATTTTTGGACCAATCAATCAATCATGTTTTCTATGTGACCGTGAGTAAAATAGTCTAGTCTAATTTCATGATTTGCAATTTGTCTGATATAATGCTTTAGAATAGAATTTTGTAGGTATTGTTTTTTGTTGTATTTGGTTAATTCTACAGTGTTAATATCTTCCTAAATACTCTTAAAGTAGTTTTTACAGATTGTTTTTGCTTTTCTGTTGGTATTGGTAGTTTTCATTCCGGATCACAGCAGTTAGCCACATTGAATTTACCAGAGCACCGTTCAGCCACCACATAATTCCTGTGCAGGCTGTCAAGCAGTTTACCAGCACTAGTTGCCTTCACTTTCGCAATTAACTGATTACTTCTGTACATGCCAGAGCAGAGGTACAGTGCAAGTGACCGTAGAAAGAATTTCATAATGGCCTGCGCCGTTCGGGAATCGAACCCGGTTTGCCCCATTCACAGTCCAACGCTCTACCTTTTGAGCTAACCGGGCGGCTTTTTGCTTTTCTGTGTTCATATACCCATTTATAAGGGGAACGTTCATGGCAGTGTGGTTAAGACGGCTAAATAATGGTTTATATGGCTTTATATTTCATAGGGACTGTTTAAATGCATGTCAGATGTGACGAAGCTATTAGTAGTAGTGTTTGGAAGGTCTGTTGTTCTACTTCCAGTGTTTATGATTTGTTTTACAAGTTAAGTTGGAAAATTGTCATAAAACCATTTACAGTGCCTGTGTTACCTTACAAGCAGAATGATCATTTAAAATATATACCGGCGTGTTTTAAAATAATATACAACTATTAACCCAACCAATAAATAATTTCAAAATTAGAAACATTAATCGTTTGACCATAAAAGGGAATTGTAATATCATATACTTTAAGGTACAACCATGTATTTTGTTCTACATACTTTCATTAAATATTACATTTGTGGGAATTTGTATGTTATATAGGAATTGTGCCGGGACTGGGCGATGAGTTCGAGCGAAGGGAGGTATTCGAGCGATCCGAGTTCGAGCAAACAAGTTTAACTGTATCCATAGGGGAAAAACAATGACCCCCCTGGGGCGGGGCCTATTTTTACCCCAGGGCTTTTATTTGAACAAACTTGGTAGACAATTAAGAAAAATCAATGAATCCCCGGGGCGGGGCCTATTTTGACCCCAGTGCTATTATTTGAATAAACATGGTAGACACTGACTAGATGATGTTTCATGCAAAATATTTAAGCCATGGCAACAGAGTTTTGAATGGAATTAAATTCTTTGAACAATTTTTAAAGTTGACTTCCTAAGGAACATTTCTGTGAAGTTTGGATGAAATTGGCTTAGCGGTTTATTAGGAGATGTCGTTTAAGTTAAAAGTTTACGGACGGACGATGGACGGACGGACGCCGGACGAAAAGCGATTACAAAAGCTCACCATGTCACTTTGACAACCGCTTCTAGCACCGGATGTATTAAAATTAAAAAAAAAACAAATATTTCAGTGCCTTTATTACAGAAAATATACAAAAGACGTATTAAGAACACATTTGGATAAATATTTTCTGAAATGTAGTATATTTGATATACATTTGTACAACAGAAGGAACATGATGTAACTTATTTTGTGAGACATGAAGTATAATGCAATTCTATTGACTAGGATAGTATACGGTGAATTTATCTACTAATAGCAATCAGCAAATAGTCAGTAAAATATTCATACGCCAACCAATTACATATGTACATCTCAAAAGTGTATGTGGACCCCTTTTGTTAATCATTTATGTTATATCAAACTGTTAATGCGAATTTAAAAGGTGAATGTGGGGTCTTTCTTAATCATACACGTATTTCCTTACTGTTTGCCGATTCAAAACTGCATGTCGACTATTTATCATGGAAGTATTTCCTACTTGTTAATGAACATTTAAAAGATATAAGTTGACTCTTTCTTTATAATACACGTATTTCCTAAATTCGCGTATTTTCATATTGTTGGTGCACGTTACACAGGTGTACATAGTCATTTTTCATTCATGAACTACCAGCCAATTGTTTATGCATGCTTTAAATGTGTATATGCACTTTATATGACATGATAATTTTCAACTTATATGACAATAAAAGAATGTGGATTAAACAAAACATCGCAATATGAATTTAAATTGTAACATTTTTTAAAGCACATAAAATACACTAGAAAAAAATGACATTGAAATGGTTACGTGATCAAGACACAGAAATTACAAGTTCGCCTAAAATCTAATATACATTGCAGTAAACAAGAAACAAAGTGATTGAAATACTAACCTGAATAAACATTATCAAGTGCATACTAGCTAGTTTACAGAAACATTATATGTACGCAAAAAAATCAGTAAAAAAAAATATTTTTTTTAATTTTCCAAGACTATGGCACTGAGACAAATTTCATCGTAATTGTAATCATCGACGGTTTAATAATCACTTAAATATAGACAGAAGAACCTAGAGGGTTACCTGTTCGTTATGTCAGATAATCAGAGACTGACAAAATGAGACAAAATGATATTATATCCGTAAGTTCACCTTTCCTCAAAACTGTTTAGTTTGTTTGTTGAAAAATGATCATTTGTCAAATGTTAAAGCTATACATGTAAATATCCATTAATGGGACGAAAATGACACTGTACTCAAACCTGATTAACAATGTACTGGTTCAGGAGTCCTTAAAGAGACAAATTTTATGACATTTTTAAAAAACTTTAAAGAATGAATATTGACTGATTCATCGTATTATAGATTGATATTATTATCTGATTTCATTAAAATATTCCATAAAAGAATATTGATAAATTTATTCTATTATTGATTGATATTGTGTTATCTTATTTCATTAATCAAAAGCATTTTCAGAATCCAATTCTTCGACAGACCTGTATTCTGATATTACATAATCTTAAGTTTATATATTTTTTCACATTCTTATGTAAGTTATAACTCTAGGTAATCAATAACAAATACGCAAAAAATGTATCATAATATATATATATATATATATATATATATATATATATATATATATATATATATATATATATATATATATATATATATAACAAACAATTTATTGATGAAAATTAACAAGTAAACACTTCTTTTGGAATACATGGTTTAAACGTTATGTTACCTTACACCAATCAAAATCTCATGCCATGACATCTAAAATCTAATTATTTCCTGAATGTCAATTAAAAATATTAATGTAAATAGACTTCATCAAAATGCCATTTAACAAAAGAGAAATGTATTGGACGTTTCATAAAATTTACACCAATATACAAGATTAAAGTGAAATTATGCTCATATGTTCATAGTTTGACTTTACATTTCAAAAGATTGACTATTTAAATGATGTTTGACAAAAGTTTATATTGGAAAATGTTTAAGATAAAATTTAAAATCTGCATATAATATAAAAAGACTGCCCCACTCTTTTTATAAACTGAACGTTACAGGTAAATTCTAAATGATATTTACAGACATTTCGTTTGGATACGGGGGTTATTTAGTGTTTATGCAAAGTAAATTATTAAATCAAAAGGAATTATGGCAAAATGAAAATCTATTGGGACTCTCACCTGTTCACTCACTATATACCTTTAGATGGGCATAATTTCACTTTAAAAATCAATAACAATAAGCACAATCTGTAAAAAGAACCAAAACTTAAACTTTTGCAGTTTTCTCATCTGAATTGGAGGGAATCAACAGCATTTTGATTATTGCATATAACAAATATACTTTGCTGGGACCAAAAGCGATAAGCCTTTGCCACCAGTATTTAGCCTGGACAGTCATGCAATTTGACCAAGCTCTTTCCTTGTATTTCCATATTGAAATACCTTAAATTTAAAATGGACTGTTATAAGATAAAACTGGACAAGTCCATTTACGAAAATCAGCAGTTTAAGGATTAAAGTCAACAGTATAAAATGTAAAAAAGGCGAGAAAATATTGACATCGGCGGGCAACGTTCATAGAACACAGTAAAAATTAACGTGAACAAATCTCTATGCAATATTTCTTTTGCAGACAATAAAAAAGATTATAGATTTCAGTATAAAATGCAAGTTTATTATTAGAAAACGAAAGGTCTTAAGCATATTCATAGATTTCCTATACATGCCAAACAATTAGATGAAAACAATATATTTCTAACTGTTTTTTTAATGTTTTTGCCAGAAATTATAACATGTATCAAAACAGTTCATTGTTGCTAAATTATTATGCATAATAAAATGTTACTGTTTTACAAATTACAAAATTAATATTTTTTATTCATCCTTTGTCAAGTCAAACTTACAAAAATTAGTACAAAAAATCATTTATATCACTGAAATATCACAAATCTGTTACATTGTTCCCAGAATATAAAAATATCAACACAATAATGCATGCATAGTTAAGTCAGCATAGTTACTTATCCAAATAAAAATAGCACAGTACTTATGATTTTTTTGTTATACAGTATGGCACTTAAATTACAAATTAAAAATATTTATCAACATCGAATAGTGAAGCATTCAGGTATTTCGACTGTCAAGTCTGCTTCATAACTTAACTTTACTGGTAATCAAAGAGTCAAAACTTTGAAGAAATATTAAGGCTGAAGTAAGAGACAAACCTTGGAATCTTAATCATCTAAAAGACTGCTTACTCAACCCCAAACAATTACAAATAAAAGCACCGCATGTCATGTTTAACACTCGTCTGTTGAGCGCACTGACAATAAATAACCAATTATAACCAAAGATTCTAACTTAAAAGGGGCATATAACTCTAGGAGTATAGCTTTCATAATGAACCCGCTTGTTTTACAACTGACCTTGTCATGATCAACTGCACCTTATCATGTTAAGCAAGTATGCCTACTTTATTACCTTTTAAAATGTTTAGAAAAACGGACTACATTAAAGTTGTTGCATGTGCACGACTTAGACAACGACTAAGCAGTAATAATAATAGCTCGAATTTTTATTTGAAACAGAAGAGCTAAAAATTTACACAATAATCAGTGGTGCTTTTTAGAATCAAAATATACTGTACAGTATACAAAACAATTCAAAATTATGCAAGTTACAAAAAACACCTTTAAACAATACTGATTAACTAATGCCAACAGTTTGCAAGATTCAAGGAATTCATATTAATTTTGATACTGAAACCCCTTCAAAGAATGAACAATGATCATTTCCAAAGTATACATGTTTATACTATTCTGTTCTAAATTACATGTATACTCGTATTAAATATAATTCAGATGAATAAAATCAACGAAGGTAGGTAACATAATATTTAGATGTGCTTATGATGCGCTTTAACAATTACTCCCTAAAATGTGTATATTGGTGTGCCTAACTTTGATTTTGGAAATGATCATTGTTCATGAATCATTTTTCCAACACATTATTCTTTACATACAAAAATAGACAAGTATGATTTGTATAACAACATTTTTTGGAACAATAAAATAAAACTTTTTACATAAATGCCACATAACAGGGAACATGTAAACTATATTTTAACAATCCATGTTTCTCTATATTCATTTAATTCACACAAAATTTTTAAAACAAAACAAAATAAACAAATCTGATTCATCAAACATGTAAGGCACTAAAATGTTGATATGAATGTTAAAAAAGTGAAAAGGTGTATATTTCTAGAAAAAATGTACAACAAAAATGTAGAGTAAAATTGCAATACATAAAATGACAATGACGTTGAAAATGTCTGACATTAATTTTAAGTGCGTATCATTTTAATATATACAAAGATAGATGTGTTATTACATATACAGAGAAATGTCTATTATTTCTATATACACATACATGCATTTTAATGCTTAACCAACGTTTCTACAAATAAATTGTGATACACACAAAAACAAAATGCCTATGGTCATTAAAAACACGCATACAATGTTGATAAAAAGAATTCTTTTCTTTACAGTAGTGTATGAAATTCACTGCTACCAATAATTGGTTCAATTTGAGAATTCTTTTTATCAACATGTTCGACAGTCTTACTTAGAACATCAGTTTCTGATGTCTCAATTATTTCTTTTGCAAGAGTCTCACTCATACCAGGAATCACCGGATTCTTTCTTTACTCTTGTTTTAATTGCCGTTTCATTATGCATAGGAGTTGGACCAAAATCCAACAAAAAGGTTTCTCCACTTTTCGAGTATCTGTCATCAAATACAAAGCCGACATCAGCCACAATTGGATTTTGTGGAATTAGAATGTCTGTAGTATACGGGATATGTAAGATTGGCAAACTTGCTTGACTAGTACCGTTTGTGGCTATGCAATAACCATCAGGTCTAAGTTGTGGTAGACAGGCTACTTAAAAAAGATGTGTCATTATACGAAGGTTGATCTACAAACCTGTCAGCTGGAGGAGTCATTGGAGTAAAGCCACTATCATCACTACTCTGGCGTTCAATCGACTGAAAAAACACATCCTTGTAAATTTAAAAAACAAAACATAAATGTTATTTCATTTAGAAGTGGAAAGCAACTTGTTTATTATAATAAACCAGTCAGTTTTTGTTTTCAAACAGCCTTATGGGTATAAGAAATCTCAAAGGAGTTACCAACATCCCCTACCTGAGTGAAGTTTTATATGATGTACATAATTGTACTTTTTAGTTGGAGGAATGGATCAGGACTTTCAGAGCAAACCCTTGATAATTGCAAGATCTGCGTATAATGCAACAATTAATTCATTATAGAAGTGAAAGAACTCCTGTTTAAGTGTCAACAGAATTACATGTTTTGTACATTTTTATCACTGAAAATAAGTTCATTAAGGGAGATAAGTTGGAAACTTTTTGATGAGTTACGATTTTCTTGCAGTGCGGGTCATCTCACTGTCTTCAATTTATATTTTAAGTTTTACCATGGATTAATATTACCATGTAATATAAATCCGTGGTTTTACTGTAATCTCTTTTATATTCGGTGAGTTATACTGAGGGCAAGGGAAACACATACCAAGTGGACACTTGACCTGTTAGTGTGAATTTAACATTAGTGGCAGGGGTCTGGGTGTTGAGCATCCCAGCTTGTCTTAATTTAGTATATACATGTATTTGTGCACAGTTATTTCAATGATGAATAGAAAAGTTGTGAACCAGACACAAAACAGACCTTATCATAAACCATGTTAAGCGATTCACTTTTATTGTGACATAAACATTTGAGGTAGGGCATGACACGTGGTCTAAGTATAGTGAACATTTCTGCAAAGAAACTTAAAAAATCCCTTGATGGATAAAAAAATTAATGGACCTGACATGACATATACCCCAAAACACAACAAGTTTGACCTTTGTTCTTAAAGACTGACCTTGACCTTAACACCCGCACGATAATGATGTTAATCACCTAACATGGGGAAGATAGCATTGTGGGTATTTTTTTATCTAATCGTAACATACAGCATATTGGGATTGGTTGTCAAAATCACGACAAGGGGTGGTAATGTATTTTGTGTGATAAGCATCAAGTACATAAGGCAAAAATATTTGAAAATTATTTTGATAAAAATTCAAAACTTACATGAGTTCTATTTGCATATTCTCCTTTCATCTGGAAGGAAAATGAATCGTATATAAAAAGAATTAGTTTAAATAGGGACAAAATTTAAAATTAATTACAAATAAGTTATAGATATATAAAACGAGTACTTTCATAGTTGTTTACATTACTTATATTACCTCATATATCCTAAACCATAATACCTTAAAACTTGACCAAACAAGATATGTTTGTAAAACACGTATGCCTCTAACGGCAGCCAATTAGTCATGTGATCAGGTTATTATGACTGAACAAAGTGAACAAAAAATCAATAAGGGTTATCTACTGGATATGACTAGTCAGGTAATGATTATTGTGACCGCATAGGTTGTGTGCATCAATTTTATGACAAAGTTATAACAAATCTTACCAAATAATATATACATAAATTGTATGAATCATGTAGGCCTCAATTATGACAGCCAAGTTGTTATATTACATAAGAATTTCAAATGTGTATACGAAAAGCATTTTTAGTTTAATATAAAAATATCAACCAAGGCAACATGAGTTGTTGAGTGATTGGTCAGAAACCGTCCTTAAGTACAAGGTCAATATGACACTGACACCCTGACCCAAAAAACAATAGGGGACATTTACTGGCCAAGACCAATGCACCTTCAAAGTTTGAGGGCCAGCAGCTATGGGCTTGTCAAGTTATTGATCGGAAACCATTTTCACCTACAAGGTTAATATGACCTTGACCTTTGACCCCTTGACCCAAAAATCAATAGGGGTCATCTAATTGTCAAGTCAAATGCACTAACGAAGTTTGAGGGCCAACAGCCCTTGGAATGTTAAGTTTCGATTGCCAACCGTTTTTACCAACACAAGATAAATATGACCTTGACCTTTGACCCCAAAATCAATAGGGGTCATTTATTGGTCATGACCAATCATCATACGAAGTTTGAAGTTTCTAGGCCTAAGCGTTCTTCAGGTATTGATCGGAAACCGTTTTTACGTAAAAGGCCAATGTGACATTGACCTTTGAGACATTGACCACAAAGTGAATAAAGTTTATCTGCTGGTCATGAACAATCAACATATTAAGTTTGAAGTTCTTAGGCGGCCTAAGCGTTTTTTAGTTTTTGATCGGAAATCACTTTTACCTACAAGGTCAATGTGACTTTGACCTTTTACCCTTTGACCCAAAAATCAATAGGGGTCATCTACTGGTCATGACCAATCATCATGCCAAGTTTGAAGATCCTAGGTCTAAGCGTTCTTTAGTTATTGATCGAAAACCGTTTTCACTTACTAGGTCAATGTGACCTTGACTTTTGATTTTTTGACCCAAAAATCAATTGGGGTCATTAACTGGTCATGACCAATCATCATATCAAGTTTGAAGTTCGTAGGTCTAAGCATCTTTTAGTTATTGATCAAAAACTGTTTTTACTTACAAGGTCAATGTGACCTTGGCATTTGACCCCTATGACTCCAAAATCAATAGAGGTCATCTACTGGTCATGAACAATCATCATACCAAGTTTGAAGTTACTAGGCCTAAGCGTTCTTTAGTTATTGATCTGATATCGTTTTTACTTACAAGGTCAATGTGACCTTGACCTTTGACCCTTGACCCAAAATCAATAGAGGTCATCAGCTGGTCATGACTAATCATCATGCCAAGTTTGAAGTTCCTAGGCCTAAGCGTTCTTGAGTTATTGATCGGAAACCGTTTTGACTTACAAGGTCAATGTGACCTTGATCTTAGACCCCTTGACCCTCAAAATCAATAGGGGTCATCTAATGGTCATGGCAAACCATCATTCCAAGTTTGAATTTCCTAGGTCTCAGCGTTCCTTAGTTATCACTTGGAAACCATTTGGTCTACGGACCGACGGACCGACAGACAAATGCAAAGCAATATACCCCTTCTTCTTTAAAGTGGGGGCATAATAAAAAGGTTAACAGTTACTATATCAGAAAACATGTGGTTTTATTTACTACTCATATCTTGATCGGAAAAATGAAAACGTTATTTTTTGCCAGGGAATAGAATGTCTACGATTTAACACAGAGGCTCTTTTGTGCAAGGTTAGAGTAAAGACTAAATTCAATACTTACAAAATCATCATCAATTTTTATATTCCCCTGTTCCAAAATGGATTTCCTTTTCTTTCTGAAACAGCTGTAAAAATGGAAAAACAAACAATCAAAATTCATTAAGATTGTACAAGCCTTTTTCATCTTACTGATTTATTAAAATCATAACACCATTTACTCTAAAACATGTAATATTTATGTATTTTCTTACTGGCATTTAGAAATTACTCTGACTTTAACTTTTTCAACAAAAAAGGGATCATAAATCAAAATGATAAACTATGTAATCAGTCTTTAATACATTATTTTTTTCCACCAATATTTTTTTATCAAGCATGTGCTGTTCTAACAATTGCCGAATTTTCTTTAACAAAATTGGGTCGGTTCACTTAGCTCAATAGGGACCGCATTTGATTTGCGATCCAAATGGCACTGGTTCGATCCGTAAGAGAAGAGGTGAAATTCCTCCATAACAATTAGTCTCGGACATTAAGCCTACTTGTCTCTTAAAGCTCATTCAGAAAACATTTTGGATTAGTATTTGGTCACTTGTAGAGAAATTAGAAATTACTGGTTAGTTATCCAGAAAAGTCGCGTTGGTGGACAGACACAGATATGACCAAAATATGTTTTTGAAATCAACGTAAAAACCAGATGAAACAAACAAAATAGTGAATAACGAGACATGACAAAAATGTGTCAACACTCAACAGATGACAGACAACAGCAAATAATTAGGAAATCATCAACACTAACAACACTCGGAGCATATCAAGTCAGATGAACTGAACTTAGATTTTATGATTTGTTAAAGTAAACAAACAAGTTTAAGATTTAAAATTGTTCTCAAGGAAGGGCCAGTTGTCCCCCAAGGACAAGGATGAATTTTACCACACATGCACGATTTATACATTTTAAACAGGATACCTCACATACTTACATGTATATATACAAGTACCAAAAATATAAATAATGAAGATATGTTATAAAATTTACCTTATAGCTAAAATTACAATGATGTTAATAACAATAACTGCAATCACTACACCAGTCGTAAATAATACTATTTCCCATTGCCTCAAACCTGAAATGAAAATAGAAAATACATGGTTGATGTCGGGATGGAGAACGTTTATCCGGTGAGCGAGAATGTGTATCTTGGCGCCAAGAATCACTTTCGAAGCGAACCGGATAAACCTTCTCCATTCCAACACCAACCATGTATTTGATTTATCCTGCTTTTAATCATGTTTTTAGAATAATTAAATGGTTTCATTCATCTTTTTCCCCGATAAAATAGCATCTATATATGTAGTTTTGTTTTGCTGCTAAACATGTGACGTCATCATATGACGTAATGACTGGAGATAGATAAGTTTATCGGGCAAGGCTTTATCCAGCTGATAATATAGACAGTAGCAGGATAAAATACTTTTGTACCCATATACACCAATAAGCAGTCATTTTACATTTTTATCCTGCTACTGTCTATATCATCGGCTGGATAAAGCCTTGCCGGATAACCTTATCTATCAGGGGCGTAGCTAGCCTTACGCACCTACGCACGTCGTCGGCTTACTCTTAAAATGTCCTAACTGCCAAAATGCTATTTTGAGAAAAACGACTTTAAACATTTTGCATCTTAATATTTTTTTCCACGTGACCCCACTGAATTGAAATTTTTCACACATCTATATTTAGGATTTTATTGCTCAAAAAAAGTGTTTATTTTTCTTTCTGGAGAAAGACTGAGAGTAAATATGAAAAAAACAAATTTGAGATAGAGCAAAAGGTCAAAATATTTCTTAAAAAGTCACTCTAAAAGTGCGTCATTGGAGATAGAGCAAAGTAATGCCAAAATTAAACAAAGGAGCCAGAGATACGATACTTTAATGGTAGCAATTATTACATAGACTGGCTGTTTTAACATTTAAATGCACTTATTTTGCTTGTCCGTATGTGCAATTAGATTTTATTGTAAATCATTACAAGCCGTCGCAAAAATTTTTTCAACGCAAATGAGCGACTGGATGTTTCTTTGTATAATAGTATAAAACTTGCTGTATAAGTTATGAGAAAATAAATTCAGAAAACCGACCTAAACGTAACGTAATGCATCAAACCTAAAGTGTTAAGACTTTATGATATTGGTCCCAAGATGTTTAGTCACAACAAGTTAAACAATTTATAACTATTTATCATAACTTTTGTATCATTAATAAATATGACTTCTTGTTATGACAAATAGAAATTGATATCTTAAACATAAATACGTACTGATCGTAAGTTGCGTAACAAAGAAACATATCTTAATTATAGACAAATATAGATATACATCATATAGAAGGTATAAAATTGTCTTTATACATGTATTTGCATAATATACAGCATGTTACTTTGCAAAATCTCAATCTGTATGTATTAACATAATTATACAACTGACATTAATGCAAAATGCCTGTCTTAAACAAAAACTTAAAACAGCGTCTCGTCATACCGTGAACAAAAAATCATGAAAGATTTGAATTTTCTATTATCTAACATTTTTTCAATGGACTAAGGTTAACATTATTAAAATGTTATTTACATTCTTTAACAATGTAAGAAAACCTGTTGCCAAGGTACTTCATCAAATCTGCCATGTAATAGTCATTAATATTAAACGTAAATCAGCTATTCATGTGGCTTGCAGTTTTAAACATAAATGCATCAATAACATGATACCAAAGTACAACATCAAAAAAGAAAATATATTCCAATGTCTCTTCATAACATTGAGTTTAGTAAATTTCTCAAACATAATATTAATCCCCTGTAGATGTGGATGAGTATTTGATAAATTGTGTTATAGAATAATACCATGATCAAATTCCTACGATGTCTGTTTACGTAATACTATAGCACTTGCACTTATAAAGGTTTATATTTTGCACAGACTTTTCATGAACATGCGATCCTCTGTCGGTATAAATCGTAGCATAGTTTCTATATCTTTTTTCTTGTCATCAGACAAACCCTTTCCACATTTTAGAATTTTAGGCAAAGGAATTAGGTCTACTTTAAAAGATAACCTTGTTGTCCTTAGAATTGTCCGCTTCTGTGTACTAGACATCAAATGACTCTTTAAAAACACTTGAAACGGCAATCCATTCACATATTTCAATGCTTTAACTCTTGTTAATGGGACAGAGTTTAATGTGAATTTCTCTGCAACCGCTCGATAGTCAAAAATCACGTCATTTTTAGTTGTATGATTACGGTTTTATCCTGACGGACTTGATTATGTTTTTTAATTAGACTTCGAGGAGTGTAAATTTCAGAAACTTTCAGCTTTTTCTCTGTATGTGAGTGAATGTTATCAATTTCCTGAATACTGGAATGTCCACGAGTACAAAATTTCTGAACAATTTCAACCACTTCAGGGTAATTTTGTCGAAATAGTTATAAAGCAGTGGTCATCATGCTGTTCCGGTTTTGTGGTACACAACTATCAGACCACAACGTTATTTTCTTAACATGAGCATGCGCCTTCAAAGCGTTTTCTAAAATAACAGTTACAGCACTAGCAAGTTCATTAGATCCTCGTCCAGCGACTTGTTCATTCCATTTAACATTATATCCAACTTTGTCTAGACAGCAGTGACACAATAGGATAATCAATCTCAAAATCACACCACAGTCTTTACAATTGCTTATCAAATCGTTAAATTTTCTACAAACTTTGTTCACTTTTATCAACAGATCTTGAATGCCGATATAGCCCAAAATGTGTATAAGGACGCCGTCGGGCAACACCATGAGGTTAACCTATAATGATATTTAAATTTAAGTAGATTATAATATCAATGATTTTAGCATAGCTCACGATAAAAATGAAAAGGTAAACTTTTATGTACTTATTTATGTATCCGAAATATTGTTTATCCGAATTATATTTACTAGGTTTTGCAAAACTTCTTAAAATTCTGAGATTACAGTGCATTTGACATTAAAAAAGCAAATTGCAGTTACATGTACAGAGATTTTAGTTTAATATACTCACATATTATTACTTTATCTTGCTTGGAAACACAATCAATGGCATTACAAAAAAATATTGGCAAGAACATTCTCTACCGGAAGTTTTGACTTAGCGCACTATTATCGCGAAAACGACCAAGGTTACCTGACCATCAGTTTGTGTTTTGATTGGCTTATTTCAGGTTTCACTATAAAATTGTCCTAAGTAACGTACATACCCTACTATAAGGATAAAACAATCATTGCGAAATGTGGACATAGAGCAAAGTTCATACTCGATAACTCCGTTTCTAGGTCATCATAACCTTGAACCCAAAGCTTAAAAGATAGAGCAATGTAAGGTAAAAAGAATGGTACATTTATCTCAAATTTTGCAAAAATGGACATAGGACACTTTAAGAGTTAGGCGACGACGTGCGTAACATTGATCCAGGAAAACGAAAACTCAAATATACTAAAAACGGTAGGAAAACTAAAGGGTATAGGCGTGGGTGGTCTTGGAGTGTTTTGAGGCATGGTTCCAACATTTATATAGATCAAGCTCTAATTATATCATTGATTCTAATATAAATATAGATCTTCGAAGTATTTAGGTAATAAGTTCCAATAATAATATAACGTAAAGAGTATTAATTCATAAAGAACTATATGAAGCATAATACGGTTTTAACGGCAGAAATGCTCGCTCGAAATACAATTCGCCCGACATACAGAACGAGTTACTGTATGTGGCTAGATTAACAGCAAAGGAATTGTGGACACCTGCAACGCCGCTCCATTCTTTGGCTGTATCGCCGGCGTGGCCACTGATGCGGCGCCCATGGAGCAAATAGCTAATGTTTTTTTCAGGAACAGATAAACGTTATAGTTTCATTGTTCATTAATGTGTTCGTTTAAACGTTGGCATATGGGGTGCCAGAAAGATAAATCACACGACGTCGCTTGTTATAACCACGTTTTATTCTGTCGAGAAAACGGGCAATTATGCCTCAGAAATGAATATATTTATTACTTCTTAAAAATTGGAGAAAATGATCGAGATCAAGTTTTAAAGCTGCACGTCCAAAATGAGCAAAAATATTTCGATAAAATCGAACCTGAGAAAAGTGTAGTAAGATTTTAGGAAAGGGATACAGTAAAGATTCAAAAATTCTAGTAAAACTTTACATGTTATGTGCTATTAATGACCGGGATTTTTCAGTATGTATAACTAAATGTTATTGCGTAACGAACACAGTAAGGGCTATTGTTGCATATTTTGACCTCTTCATAGTAATTTACATAGGTTGTAAGTGGCATTGATAATGTATAACTTGCATTATTTTTGGTAACTTTACAATATTAAAAACGTTAAATACATTTTCAAATTTTCATGAAAATTAGCATGAATTCGAGATGTGCTGCCCTGCTTTAAAACATTTAATGAATGGCCCCAGAGCTTGTTAAATGCTTCTAACATGAAGAAAGAAGCGCTTAATGTGAAATTATTTGTCATAAAAGTAGCAAATTGTAAAAAAGTAGTATTTTGACTTCCATACAAAATACTAAAAATCCCTTTAACTGTATTAAATCGGAAAAAAAAAAATGCACAAGAAGAATAAATAATTATGTACCTATATAACAGTTAAAAACGTTTTTCTTGTGTTTGTTGTTGTTGATTTCTTTTTCAGTGACGCTCCTAAAAGTATAACCTTAAAGGCCCAGTATGCCCCAGAAATCTTTTATTTTTATGTCTCAAAGGCATTTTTTTTACTTTTATAATTTCTTTCATCAGTTACTTATTGGCAAATTATATAATCCCACACGAATATATCTTTCAGATATATTCGTTATGGATCATTATTATATCTGATTGAACTCTTTGAAAAAGAAAATTGTGTTGGCGATATAACTTTTATTTAACTTCATTTATTTATACAAATTTGAATGCGATTTGTTGTGTAATAAAAAAGAAACTTACATTAGTTACCATTACTTAAAAAATTCTTAAACTCTCGTCAAAGGTTTGTAACTTTTTCTTTAATAGTTTTATATCATATTTTACATCAATGACAACTCATGTGAGATCCTATACATGTATATATCATAGTATCTGCAATGATAAAATAATTTTCTATGGGTTTTATTGTAATGGCATTATGTATGTCACCTCTCTTATAAATTAAAAAAAAAACAGATAAAAAAACAAACAAATAACAAAAATTTACTGTATATTATAAATGAGTATGCTAGATATCACACGTAAAAATGAAAATTTGCAATATTTTCACAAATGCGAAGGACACTTTTCAGTGTGATATATAGCATATAAGCCCAAAAAGAAATCAGTTTTCTAGTTATGTGCCGTATAAGTAAATGACAGCCATGAAAGACCGTTTTCATCAAAGCACGAGAAACAGAGATGATACCAGATATTCGACTGCTACACGAACATTAAGCAGACAAAAGTAATTTAAGATAATAATCATCGCTACGTAGTAACTGATAACATTTTTAGATTTTAGTTAGTAACGATATTTTAATTGAGAAAAAATGAAGAAAACACATAATTTTCAGTAAATCTATAACACGGTGCGAAACATCACTGCAGTCTCCATCCACTATATAATCTGTGCTGCAGGATATACAAACAGAAATTTATCCAAATTTATCACCTCTCTGGCTGAGGACTTTTGCAGATCAATAGAGACAGAGTGATCTAGACTGACGTTGTTGTAGATAATTTTGTGTTTGTCACTTTTATTTGCTGACTAGTAAAAGCGTACACGTCATTTGTTTGCGTATGTTTATTCAATGTATATCCTTATAATTATAACGTTTATCAAATACCTTGAAATATTATTATACGATCTAGCAAATATATCTAAGACGTTCTCTAAATCACGTCACATATTAACACAAGTCATATCAATACATAAAAAGTTATTAATGATAATATTAAATTCCTTCTGACTTCAATTTGTAATATATTGGACCTCAAATGGGCATGAAAATGCATAATTTTAACATCACTAAATGGTGAAAATCAATAAGCTTCCGGGGGCTTCGCCCCCTGGACCCCTGCCAGGGCTCTGCCCTGGACCTGCAAGGGGGCCTAAAGCGGCCCCCTTAACCCCCTGCCTGAGCGTGCGTAATATCGACTTCGGCCTAGCTACGCCCCTGTCTATCTCCGGTCATTACGACACATGATCACGTCACATGTTTAGCAGCAAAACAAAACTGCATAAAGATACTATTTTATCGTGGAAAAAGAAGAATGAAACCATTTAATTATTCTAAAAACATGTTAAAAAGCAGGATAAAACAAATACATGGCTCGCCAAGATACACTTTCTCGCTCACCGGATAAACCTTCTCCATCCCGACATCAACCATGTATTTTCTATATATTATTTCTCCATCTGTGTTTGTTTAAGAAGACAATGTAGAATCCAAATTGTGTGATGAATTGCATTGTTAAAGGGACTTCACTGAGATTTTCTTGACACATTACAGGACTGAATAGGATTTTTCGAGATTAATGCTCAATTTGATGTAGGTCTTGACTAATAACATGTGTGCAAAATTTGAGATCATTTGTTCTCTCCGTTTTTCCAGAAGAATTATTAGAATTGTGAAAAATGACTTAAAACTATAAAGTGATGCAACGCTTTTCACTGAAATTAGGCTAAAAAAGCAGAAAATTACAATTTTAAATTTATTTCTGAGTATATTTCAATATTATCTTTGGATATCTTTCTGTTACAAGTGGCCCAGCTGATACTTGTAACAAATTAAACCTCAGTGGAGTTCCTTTAAGACTTTTAAAACTCAATACAAAAGAATTGAAAACATTGACAAAAAAGTAGTAAAGTTCATGCAGTACACACTATTATTAACAGGTGTGCTGGTCTTAGGTTGGTCGATTGGTCCATATTTTCCCGTCCTTGTGACAGCTCTCACTGAAACACTGTAAGCTTGGTCTCGCTTTAGATCACGTAACACCACCCTGGCTTCACCAGAAGCTGATACATTCACAGCTGAAAGGAAAAAAATAACCAACATATACATAATTTATATATACATGTATAACATTGTACAAATTAGCCATGTCTATAACAATCACTAAGACCCATTTTGTTATTTTCCTTCACATTTGCATCGTTCATGACAATGAAAAAGGAATGCGGGCCATATCTCTCTATATTATGTGTCAATATAAACTTATAAGCATATTTGAAAAGGAAACCTGTTCTCTTACTCAGAAAAAAATGCTGCTTTTCCAATTCGATCTGTTTCATCAAGCTTAAAGATTCTGTATGTTGTGAGTAAAGAGGTTAACCACACTCATTGAAATTTTATATATTTACATAATTATGCTATTAAAACAATTTTCAAACATCAAAGAATATGCAAAATATGTACTGCAAATATGTGTGCATATTATATGTATTCATTAAAATATATGCATTCATTTCTTATTGGAAAATTTGACTTAAACTTTATAGAAAATCTATTTCTAATAACCTCCCTTTATTAACATGTAAATGTAAAATTTGGTAATATCTTTATAAATAATGCTTTTTGGAACCTATAATATTAATAAATCTTAAATTGAGCATCGTATTTGTGATTTAAAATCATAAAAAATTGTGTTACAGGATCTTTAAGCTAGGATAGGTGAAACAAAAAAGCCCTGGTTCAATAAAAATAACCTTTTTTTCCATTGGTTGTGTTTCAGTCAAACTGACACGGTATGTGGCAAATTCCCAAGTTATTACAGGTAAAACATTAATTACCCAGATAACCCCTGTATCACAAGCCCCTTACATTCCTGGTGGTGGTGTTGGTACTAAGTTTTCACTCTGGATCACAGCAGTAAGCCACATTGAATTTAATAGAGTACAGTTCAGCCACTGCATCGTTCCTGGGCAGACTTTTAGCAGTTTACCAGTACTAGTTGCATTCACTTCCGCAAGGAACTGAACCTTCTGTACATACCAGAGCAGTGGTACAGCACAAATGACTGTAGAAAAGATTTCATGATCAATCACAATGAAAGTGACCTGCACCTTCTGGGAATCAAATCCAGGTCGCCCGATTCATAGTCTAATGCTATACCTATTGAGTTAACTGGACGGCTGACCTTTCCTGTGCACTGTTTAAGGTACACGTGTCCACAGATTTTTGACAAACAATATGGACAAATTCCTCATATAAAGGAATTCAACAAACCTTTTGAGGGAATCAAACCCATTGTTTGAATCCAATGATACTAAGTGACAAAATCAAGAAATAAGCAAGAGCTGTCAGAGGTGCAGTGCATGCCTTTTCTTGATAGTACGATAAAAGCAAAGTAGAAAAGGGGCCATAATTCTGAAAAAACTGTTAAGCAGAATTTTTGTGGTTGATATTCAACAAGTATTTCAAGTTTGAAATGAATAAGTGTGATGGTTTTGAGAAAATTATGAAAATTAAAGAAAATAAAAAGGGAGATAATTTAGTAAAAAAGCTTTACATAGTTATCTTCCCAAAGGGGTATAGGTCTAATAGGTCTAATAGAACAGACACACAATTTTTATCGGGACTGAGCGACCAATGGACAAGACATCCCCTCCCTTATATAATTATGTACTAATGGTTATCTTACCTGCATAGTGCCGATTATTAACTTCGTTGTACCGCACATTGTATTTGGCTATATACGGTTGATCTGACTGGCAAGACAATTTATCCCAAGTCACCACCAACGAATCATCCTCTGGTCCCGGGGAAACAGCCAGGTTTCTAACTTCCCGTTGCGGAGCTGTGAACAAAAGAAAATATCAAAGTTAATATAAGATCACAACAGAATACTGACATCTACATGTATTTTAAAACGTATTGTGATTAAACAGTTTAATTTTAAATCGTAACCTTAGTGCAATAACTGATTAACTCCTTATAAATTTGGAAGGACTTATTCAGTTACTGCACTAATGTGACGAAATGCTCATGAAAACAGCACATTTCTACAGATTTACTATTAATTATTAAAATTAATGTCTAAATGCATGTAGACGATACTTTTTTCTTTATTCATTTGAGTTTTAAGTAACAAAAACACTGTTAAGTCATATGGTGACAGTCCTGCTTTCCTGAGGTACGCAAAATCCTCAGGGACTCTACTATTTCAACCATGGTTTTGTAACTGAGAAGAACCCATCTCAACATTTTGTAAGCTACCTGAATAGCTTCCTCACATACATGTTTAAGAATCAGAAGCCCCTGGTGGGAATTCTACTAAACAGCAGTGATTTGAAGTGAGTAAATTAAACATTCTGTCACAGAGAACCAAATACATGTAGACAAACTATTTCAAGTATACAAGGAAGGATCAGGCACCATTACTCGGAAAACACCTATACTAATTTATTATGTTATGTTTATTACTATTCCAATCGTAACAAAATTACTGTGAAAAAAAACAAAAACATTTTGCATTTTGTTACTAATCTTGAAAAAAAATGTGTAAATAACACAGTTTCCAGCATTCTTGGAACAATCCACTAATCTTATGTTGAGCATGCTAGATAGTTTTCTCACTTGAAAGTGTTTAAAGTCCTGGGTAAAATTCAAGCCTACAGTGATTAGGGGCCAGTGCAATGTTAGTGACAACAGTCACTTGGTTTCAGAGGCCCAATTAATGTTTCAGCTTTGGAATAAAAAAAGTGATACAAAAGAGCATTTTTGAAACCAAAGACAGCAAGCAGTCTATAACACTTGTTGTGCAAAGATAGAAAATAAAATATAAACAGGTTATGTCTCTAAATAACAGAAAACAAGGTATATTTTTGTACAGACAAAAGTACCAGATGCAGTAAGTACGCTGGTCTGTTAACGGTAATGACTTTCATAAATATTCTAAGTAAAAAGGGGCATAACTCGATAACAATAATGGTTTCAGAATAATGTCTAACAGTTGCGCTTTGTTATGATAATCAAGTATTCTTAATTTAATATGGATGACTGTCATAGTTATAACCCATTCTACTAAATATGCACTTTTGACAGAAGTTCAATGTCATAAGGAACATAACTCTAAATTACTCACATTACTCTAAAACTAGAAATGTGTCCATAGGACACGGGTGCCCCCACACGCCACTGTTCTGTAAATCTTATGACTCTAGGTCAAATATTTTTAAGACTACATGTGCCACAAGTTGAAAACTAAAAACTTTTAGTAAGTAAAGGGCAAGAACTTTACAAATACTGAATAAATCCACGACCTCTAGGTGCATAAGTGGACATGCTGAGCAACATACTTGTAAACTTTCAGGCCTTCAAATCAAATACTTTTTGAGTTATGCATGAACAAGTTGAAAAATGCAAAATTATTTCCTACTGTTAGTCACGGGCAATAACTCTTATAAAACAGAAACTAGAAATGTGTCCAGAGGACACGGGTGCCCCCACACGCTACTGTTCACTCAATCTTATGACTCTAGGTCAAATATTTTTTGGACTACATGTGCCACAAGTTGAAAACTAAAAATCTTTTACTAAGTTAAGGGCGAGAACTTTACAAATACTGAATAAATCCACAAGCAAACCCCAAGGTGCATAATTACACATGCTGACCAACATTCTTGTAAACTTTCAGGCCTACAAGTCAAATACTTTTTGAACCATGAACAAGTTGAAAATTGCAAATTTATATTACTGTAAGTCAAGGGCAATTACTCTTACAAAACTGAAAAATATCTTTATGCAAAGTCCCAGGTGCAGAGCTTCACAGTGATGTTGATCATTATTCCTGTAATTTAGTGATGCTGATCATTTTTCTGTAAAGTTGGTTGATTCTAACTCAAGCACTCAAGCAACAAATAACAACATAATAAAACGTTTTCTGATAAGTCAAGGGAAAAACTATACAAATACTGGATAAATCCAAAAGCAAAAAACCCCAGGTGCACAACTACATATGCTGACCAACCTTCCCGTAAGGTTTTATGACTCTACATCAAATCCTTTTTGAGTAACACGCGACACAAGTTGAAATTTGCAAACATTTTCTGTGAACATTCCTGTAAAGTTTCAATTCTCTAGGTCAAATCCTTTTTGAGTTACGTGCGACACAAGTTGAAAATTGCAAATTTTTACAAAGTCAAGGGCAATAACTCTACAAATACTAAATAAATCCGGACAAAAATACTCAGGTGCACAACTACACATGCTGACCAACATTCCTGTAAAGTTTCATGACTCTAGGTCAAATACTTTTTGAGTTACATGCGACACAAGTTGAAAACTGCAAATTTTTACTAAGTCAAGGGCAATTACTCTAAGGAAACTGAATAAATCCACATGAAAATATCCCAGGTGCACATCTGCACATGTTGATTAACATTCCTGTAAAGTTTCAATACTCTAGGTCAAATCCTTTTTGAGTTACATGCGACACAAGTTGAAAATTGCAAATTTTTACTAAGTCAAGGGCAATAACTCTACAAATACTAAATAAATCCGGACAAAGATACCCACGTGCACGACTGCACATGCTTACTAACATTCCTGTAAAGTTTCAATACTCTAGGTCATATACTTTTTGAGTTACATGCGACACAAGTCGAAAATTGCAAATTTTTACTAAGTCAAGGGCAATAACTCTAAAAATACTGAATAAATCCACATAAAAATACCCAGGTGCACAACTGCACAAGCTGATTAACATTCCTGTAAAGTTACATGACTCTAGGTCAAATCTTTTTTGAGTTACATGCGACACAAGTTGAAAATTGCAAATTTTTACTAAGTAAAGGGCAATAACTCTACAAATACTAAAGAAATCCAGACAAAAATACTTAGGTGCAAAACAACACATGCTGATCAACATTCGTGTAAAGTTTCATGACTCTAGGTCAAATACATTTTGAGTTACGTGCGACACAAGTTGAAAATTGCAAATTTTTACTAAGTCAAGGGCAATAACTCTTAAAATACTGAATAAATCCACACGAAAATACCCAGGTGCACAACTGCACATGCTGATCAACATTCCTGTTAAGATTCATGACTCTAGGTCAAATACTTTTTGAGTTACGTTTGACACAAAAGAGAACGAAAGGACGGAAGGACGGACGGAAGTAGGGAGGGAGGGACGGACGGACGGACAAGGGTAAATCTAAATGCCCGCCACTTATTTGGGGGCACAAAAATTCCACATGCAAAGTCCCAGGTGCATAGCTTCACAGTGATGTTAATCATTATTCCTGTAATTTAGTGATGTTGATCATTTTTCCAGTGCAGTTGGTTGATTCTTACTCAAGCACTAAAGGAACAAATAACACAACATAATGAAACGATTTTTACTAAGTCAAGGGCAATAACTCAAAAATTACTATATAAATTCAGACAAAAAAACCCAGTTCACAACTACACATGCTGATCAACATTCCTGTAAAGTTTCATAACTCTATGTCAAATCCTTTTTGAGTTACATGCGACACAAGTTGAAAATTGCAAAATTTTACTAAGTCAAGGGCCATAGCTCTTAAAACACTATATAAATCCACATGAAAATACCCAGGTACACAACTACACATGCTGATCAACCTTCCAGTTAAATTTCATGACTCTAGGTCAAATACTTTTTGAGTTACGTGCCACACAAAAGAGAACGGACGGACGGAAGGACGGACGTGCCAACATTTGGGGTTTATGTGCTTTTTCTTTGATCTTTATGTGGCATTTTCCTCATAAACCAGTACAATAACCACATAAGCCTATTGGTTAATGGGATTTCCTTCTCTTTTAACTAAAATTATGGACGGAATGAAGCTCATAGACCATTGGATGCTCGCCCGGATGGACGGACAAGGGTAAATCTTAATGCCCCCGTCCCCCCTTAAGTGGGGGCACAAAATATAGCTTTCAGAATAATGCCCCTTGTCTTTCAACTTCCTTTTGTCATGATAAGCAAGCATTCCAAGTTTCAAATTGATAACTTTGAAACGGTTTAAGAAATGTGTTGCATCAAAGTGTCTGCATGTCAACGGCACCACAGCGATCACAATAGCTTTACTTTTTCTACAGAAAAAACGAGCTAAAATGAACTTACATGCATTTTTAAGGTAAACGCACCCCTGCCATGAAAATCCACTACTCCCTTGATCGGTCAGTAAGCTAACAGCATACAGAAAATCTTGTGGTGAGTTAGTTTTCTCTATCTGTATGACAGCCTCTCTTGTGTTCCCAGCAAACACTTTCCAGTTTATGTTTTCCTTTTCCTGATAAAGAAAATACTATACAAAAATATCTATGTTATTTTTTTTCTGAAATGGGTCGCCATACTTTATGCACGTTTTATGTATTTATGTGTATTCGAGGTGGGTAGTTACAAATTCAAGCTTTTGTTCAAAAGAACAAGAGCATAGCACCCGGTGATACCGAATATCAATTAAATTAACAACTTTTGATAAAAATTCTATGTTAAAAAGGGGTATAACTCCAAACATAAAGCTTTCTGAATTATGTCCTTTACAACTACCTCTCACCATGATAAGCAAGTATTCCAAGTTTCATATGGATACCTTAAAAAATTTGAGTTAATGGGATACATGAACGTTTTTGCACAATGACACTGATGATGACAACACAGCCGCAGTGATAATAATAGCTTGACGTTTTGTTTGAAAGTTAAAAAGGACTATCAAAACTGAGATATAGAAGGAGTGTTTATTTTAAGCGAGTGTGAACAATATCCACGTTCACTGTGATAACGATTGTATAAAGCTAATACTTTAAAGATTTAAAATAATCTATCCAATCAAAAGCTTCAATGTACAAAATAAAGTCCTTTGTGCTCAGTAGGATGAGAGTTAAGTCCCCTTAACTCTCAGTAATTTTCTTTGAGGATTTAATAGACAGCGGAGTGTCTTCGGCCATTCATTAATTATTCTGAAATGCTATGTCAACAAGATTTATGTTGAAAAGAAATTCAACATTGAAAAAAAATGTAATAAGATTTTAAGAAGAGTAAAAATATTGTCAATTAAAGAAATAATTGACATGCTATATGCCATTACTGACTGATTTTGTAGTATTTATGACCATGTTTCTACTGCGTAACTAACGTATTAAAGGTGTTGTTTGCATATTCTGCCTATGTTTGGTAAATTTTGTAGGTCTCAAGTGCAGTTTGCAATGCGTTAACTACTTTCTTTTTTTTACTTCACAATATTTAAATGAATACATATTTAAATTTTTCCTGAAAATTGGCATGAATCTGGAGGCATGCTGCTTAAACACAGGAGATACAATTTTTCAGAATTTGAAAAGCTGTAAAAATTCATACAAGTTTTAAAGATTTTAGGAAGTCTAATACTCACTTCACAATTACCATTTCTGTTTCTACACCAAAATACAATGAAAGTGGAAGCTTCTTTTGTTTCAGGCAAACTGACTGTCACATTAGTGCCATTTCCTGCTTCAACAATGAAATTTGGTTGTTCAATACCTGTAAATAAAAAAAACTTATGAACACACAAATGGTTATTATTATTTCAGAATTCTTAATTGCCTCAATAATGTTTAATAATTAACACCCCATAGCCTAATACATGTATTTCAATACTGCAATCTGTTAAAATTGCAATGGAGCCTTGGTAATCCGAACCCTTCTAATCCGGAATCCTTTCTTATCCGAACGAAGTGTCCGGTACCGATTTTATTCGTTCTATTTTCAATAGTAAAAAACCTTTCGGATCCGAAACCTGTCTACTCCGAATTCCGAACGATTGTTTACATAAAAAGAAGGGCAATCCATTACACATATTGATAAAAGTAAACATGTAAACAATTGAAACCGAACTTCAAATTCATACATTCAAATTGATTTTTTTGGTTGGGTTTTACATTGCACTGTGTCATATGGTGGCTTTCCAGCAATAAAGATTGAGGAAGACCTCAGATGCCCGGCTGGCTAATATTTCAGGCCTGAATGGGCACCAGAGTAAAATCGATTCTAGGCAAGCTTACCTAATGTTGATGCCGGTATTCGTATTGAGGAATACACTGTGGAAGTTCCATTCACATTTCTGGTTTTGATATAGAACACATACGTAGCATTGCACATCAAGTTACACGTACAAGCATACTTTAAATCTTCCGCCAGGTCTACACGCATTTCTTTCCCTTGTTCATTGATGTATGTCACAACAAGGCCTTTCATTGGCCCATTTTCATTTATAGGTGCAATGGACTGAAAACAGAAAAAAAACCTAGTCATATCGCTTAAGGCATTTTGGGGTTCATTTTAAAGCCAGTTTCAACACATTTTAGATCATATCTTGGCAGTTTTGTTTTCCTGGGTTACTAAAAATTGAATAGGCAGTATCTCTAAAAGTGATCGAAAAAGTTTTTCCTCCTATAAGTAACGTTCTAATCTCGGGCTCAATCCTGGGACATTTACTTTTCTTAATATATATAAATGACATACATCTGCATATAAAAAGATCTAATGCATATATTGTTGCAGATAACACTTCGTTAACTTCTATAGGAAATATTGTACAAGAAGTCAATGAAAATCTTCAAACATATATTGATAATGTTAACACATGGTGCATGCAAAACTCAATAGTACTAAATGCACTTAAAACAAAAGCTATGACTCTGTCAATTAGGAATACAAAATTAGAAAATACTGCTACACCTACACTGTATCTTCATAACAAAGAAATAGAATTTACAGACACAGAAAAAGTACAAGGTGTCTATGTTGACAACAATCTAAAATGGAAAACTCAAATTCAAAAAACTTTTGGAAAATGCAATTCACAACTCTACCTGCTTCTTAGAATTAAACATTATCTTAATCTTCATTCTAGAAAACTCTTTTTCAATGCATATATTCTGCCTCATTTAGACTACTGTTGCACTATAGGGGAAACTGCAGTAGTGTACAACTTTCACAAATTATCAAATTTCGAAAAAGAGCTGCTAGAATAATTTCGGATAAAAGCTTTGATTCCCCATCAAATGAACTATTTAAAGAGCTTAATTGGATGTCCTTTGATCAAAGAATTATGTACAAAAAAGCTATTCTCATGTATAAATCTATAAATGAGCCATCTTTTCCTAATTATATGAAAAATAAATTCCAAATGATAAATGACAAACACAACTTCAACTTAAGACCTGACCAAAGTGAGAAACTAGCCATACCGAAACCAACAACAGTGGTTTAGGAAATAATTTGACTATTCTGGTCCTAAAATATGGAATTACATCTCAATTTATATTCGAAATTCAGATACTTTAAAGAAATTTCAAGCCACATGTATTAAGTGCAATTTTCTAATTAAATGAGTGTACATTTTGTTGTAATGATAATGCCACACAAGAATAGAATGTATAATGTTTTGTTTTTACAATATTGTTCTAATCTTACTTGTAAAATAATGTTTTTTCATGCCCAGGTTATGAAAATGCGGTTTTTTGTTTTTTTTTCTATTTGTGTATATATGTTATTCAAAATATGTAATGTATATATTGTTATGTATATGCAATGTATATGCTGAGGCCCGCATGGATGATCGAAAAACCGAATGTGTTAGCCTCATTAAAAAAGTCGTTACTTACTTACTTACTTACTTACTAATGAAAAATAGATAAAACACTACATGCTACAGGCATATAAACATGCTGAATTCTCAAGAAGCCACGATATGAATGTTTCTGATTAAGTCATTGGATCGAAAGTCTGACGGCCTTACATGTTACAAGTTACTGGGTTTGATATCGGCCCTTAACCAAAATTAATGAGTTATTCCATTGAAAGTTTGTCTTACGCTCAATAATAAATGACATTAAAGGTGCCTACTTCTAACTATACAAATCTTTGGATTGGGTACCTGTTCTTATCATCAGTAATGGGCTGATTGTTTTGAAAAAACTTACCTTTAAAGGAACACAGATACTTCTTTTAGTATAAGGTGATTTACAAACATTCGGATTCCACTCGTAACCCCCTGAGACAACCTCCGGGCTTGCACTAGGAACTGAAAGTTTATAAAATTCTATAAAAAATACCTACATTAAATAAATGGTGCAGTTCTTTGGTTTAAGTATAGCCATATCCTTATATCAAACTTTCTGTATTATTTGCAGGGGGTAGAATGGATTTTATTTTTATTCTTATATAAAACTGTGGCTTTAATTAAAGCTATGTTCAACTTAGTCATTTCAAACTTGATTATTGTTTTGGTTGAATTTTACGTTGTACCAACACAAAGAAGACCCTAAGACAGCTTTCTGACTTTACTGGTTGTGAAAGACATCTCCTTAAAACTTAAACAAGAGGGCCATGATGGCCCTGGATTGCTCACCTGACACAACCGCATCCAAGCAATGTCTTAAACAAGCATCATGACTAAGTTTGATGACAACTGAGTCAAACATGTGACCTCTAGTGTGTAATAAAGATTTTTCAATATTTGGGCAATGTGACCTTATTTTTGACCGGACACGACCCATATTCATCATCAAAACAACCTTCCTGACCAATTTCCAGGAAATTTGGATCAAAACTGCAGCCACTAGAGTGTTAAAAAGATTTTTCTATTTTTAGCTCCTGTGTCCTTGTTTTTGACCGGACATGACCAATCTTAGCACTTGACCCAGAAAACATCAAAATAACATTCTTGACAAGTTTCCAGAATATTTGAAAAAAAAGAGTGTAAACAAGCTTTTTCTATTTTTAGCTCCTGTGACCTAGTTTTTGACCTGAGATGACCCATCTTCGAACTTGACCCACAAATCATCAAAACAACCTTCCTGACAAATTTCCAGAATATTTGAATCAATACTGCAGCCATTAGAGTGTAAACAAGCTTTTTCTATTTTCAGCTCCTGTGACCTAGTTTTTGACCAGAGATAACCCATCTTCGAACTTGACCTAGAAGTCATCAAAACAATCTTCCTGACAAATTTCCAGAATATCTTGAAGAAAACTGCAGCCCCTAATGTGTTAACAAGCTTTTCTATTTTTAGCTCCTGTGACCTTGTTTTTGACCGGACATGACCCATCTTCCAACTTGACTTAGATATCATCAAAACAACCTTCTTGACAAATTTCCAGAATATTTAGATGAAAACTGCAGCCATTAAAGTGTTAACAAGCTTTTTCTATTTTTAGCTCCTGTAACCTAGTTTTTGACCAGACATGACCCATCTTCGAACTTGACCTAGAAGTCATTAAAACAACCTTCCTGACAAATTTCCAGAATATGTTAATCAAAACTGCAGCCACTAGAGTGTTCACAAGCTTTTTGTATTTCTAGCTCCTGTGACCTAGTTTTTGACCGGAGATAAGCCATCTTCAAACTTGACCTAGAAATCATCAAAACAACCTTCCTGACAAATTTTCAAAATATTTGGATGAAAACTGCAGCCCCTAGAGTGTTAACAAGCTTTTCCTATTTTCAGCTCCTGTGACCTAGTTTTTGACCGGACATGACCCATCTTCGAACTTGATTTAGATATCATCAAAACAACATTCTTGACAAATTTCCAGAATATTAAGATGAAAACTGCAGCCACTAGAGTGTTAACAAGCTTTTTCTATTTTTAGCTCCTGTGACCTAGTTTTTGACCGGAGATGACCCATCTTTAAACTTGACCTAGATATCATCAAAACAACCTTCCTGACGAATTTTCAGAATGATTGAATGAAAACTGCAGCCACTAGAGTGTTAACAAGCTTTTTCTATTTTTAGCTCCTGTGACCTAGTTTTTGACCGGAGATGACCCATCTTCGAACTCGATCTGTATTTCATTAAGACAAACATTCTGACAAAGTTGTGACTGCTAGACTGTTAACAACCCAATTGTTAGTGTTAACAAGCTTTTTCTATTTTTAGCACCTGTGACCTAGTTTTTCACCGGAGATGACCCATCTTCGAACTTGACCTAGATATTATTAAAACAACCTTCCTGACAAATTCCCAGAATATGTTGATGAAAACTGCAGCCTCTAGAGTGTTAACAAGCTTTTTCTATTTTTAGCTCCTGTGACCTAGGTTTTGACCCGAGATAACCTATCTTCGAACTCGATCTGTATTTCATTGAGACAAACATTCTGACAAAGTTTGATGATGATCCAATCAAAACTGTGACTGCTAGACTGTTAACAACCCAATTGTTGACGACGCACGACGCATGACGCACAACGCACGACGACGGACGCCGGACATAGCCCCATCACTATACCTCACTTCGTGGTCAGGTGAGCTAAAAACTGTATGAAGAAACTTTGAGAAATTGTAAATAATTCCCCTAAATCATTGTGTCTAAATTTTTAACTTTTCAAATATCATTACTCACAATCAGAGTATGTCATCGCCTCTGTTTGCTTCGGATCACTGAAAAACCCTGCCTCATCTCCTATTGGCTGAATATCCACTGTAAATTGGTACTTTGTGTAGGGATGTAGATTACAAAATGTTCTATTGTGGACGTACCTTTCAGTTTCATTTGTTGTGTAGAACTTAAATATCTAAATGAAAGAAAACTGTGTTAATTTAAGGTAAATAAAGCTTAAATTTAAAATGTTATGGCCTTGATTTGTTAGTAACTTAATTTTGTTCTTTTTATAATTCTTTTTTTAATCCCAATTGACTGTTTGTTTAAATGTTGTTGAAGTGCATATTTTTCACAACTGTAGTTATTGCCTCGAAACCACTTTTTCTATTTTTAGTAACGGTGACCTTGACCACAAGAGGCCAAAATACGACTAAGTTATACTCAAATTTAAGCACTGTGAAGAACATGGCAATTTAGTCATTAACAAACAAAATTTATTTTCAAGTAACTTTGTACTCACATCGTAAAATTACTGTATATTTACTCACGTTGTTTCTTATTTCCAAATTTTCTCATTTCATGTTTGGAAATGTCAAAGAGTCAAACTTAAATGCAAAAACTTTACCTGAGTCTTATCCCACTTGTTTGTTATGGTCACCCTATGCTCTTTATCATGCTGTATTTGGGAGTGAATGGTTCTCCATTGCACATAAATACATGTACTGTTTACAGTTCTAGACGTTAATTCAGTCACTGGTCTGGGCTTCACTAAATATAAAAAAACAAACAAAAAGTATGTTATCTATTGACAATATTTAAGTTCAATGAAAAAGGAACAAGAATGTTAGTGGCATTTTACTTATTTTTTTTTTTTGTTGAGTTTTATGTTTCTCCAACATGGTATAGGTCATAATATAATATGAGACTTTCAAGCTTTAGTGGTAGAGGAAAATCTCAGGTGCCTTGCTATTCATTATTTTAGGCAAGAAACAGGCACCTAAGTAGGACCCTCGACGTTATGTGAGCTAGCTGGAGAGCTTACTCAAATGAAAGATTCCAAAGCCTCCCACAGCAGTAAAGGATAAGTGGTTTAAAGTCCCAAATCTTAACCACTTGACCACAGACAACTCATAAAACTACAAAATGCCATTATTTTTCCAATGAAGGGGTAAAAGATTGTCATGTATCATATATTTGGAAGTGAATTTAGTCTTGTGATTAAAGATGTATGCCTCTCAACCTAGGAACTGCAGGTTCAAAACCATTTGGGGTCACATATATCGATGGCTGAAAGCAACACTGGTCTACCTTGATTTTTTTTCAAAAATGACTTTTTTGCATTTTTTAGCCAAATTGTATGAAATACATAAGTAAATAAAATATTAGAAATAATTGTGAAATTTTATGGGTTTTATTTACCACTTGGCATTTTGCTCTATCTCAAATGTGAGTATAACTTAAATGCAACAGAGAGCTAACTCAAACTGTGTTGCATTAATCGAAACTTACTTATTGAATGATAACACTGTACTACCTCTAGTTAGCACAGTGTTGCTGTTAAATTTCAATACAATAAAAATCAGTATTGTTATAATTGCTGATATTAAGTTAGGTCTGGCATATTCATAAATATTTATTTCTACATTTTATACATTTTTGTTGCCAAAATTGCAGAATTGTAATTCCAAGGCTCTTAATTAATTCTATTTTGTACATTTGTAAGTTTAAAATTGCTATATTATCTCTACATAGTCATATAAGAATGAAATAAAAAAAAGTAATAGTAAATTAACCTTTCAAAAAGATTTAAAATAATATTTAAATCATATAATTCACTGTTGATGAACATTATTTACTATTTACAAGAGAATTTGTTTTTTGTTGTTGTTGATTTTTTACTCATAGTGATCTATTAATACTGATGAAACAAGATCTCCCACCCTCCATTTTCAAGATTTTATAATTATTTAATACAATTTGCTTCTTCTTACAGGGACTCCTATTTCTAGTATGTTATGCAAACAGTTGTCAATTTTGTATAAATTAACATGTCGTTTTTCTTAGAAAAGTTGTTTTCTTTTAAAAACATACTAAAATATGGTTAAAGTTACAGCTTTTTTCTATTATGTTATCCTATTTTTTTCAAACGTAGCACTTATTGATTATTCTTTTTGGGCCTTATTGAACCCATTTTGTAAAAATAGCAACATAGGCTAAGTCAAAGTTAGACCAAGTTTGCTGAAAATTATATTGAAAATTTTTCTGGTGATTTATTAAATGGAAAATGATCTAACTCATATTTTTCAAATATTTTTTTATTTAACAATATTAATTTATTAAAAGTCCTTTTAATAAAATTTTTAATTTATGCCTGGATATAAAAATCTAAAAAAAATGAATAACAAAAAAATGTCCAATTTGTAGAATTTATGAAGTTTTTACAGCCTCCTTGAAATTTTGTAAAAATCATGTTAGACCAGTGTTGCGTTCAGCCATCGATATGTTTCCTCATATGACACCTATAAAAGTTTATTTCTCAAAATTAGAAAAATAAAATGTTTTCCTCTGAATCTAGCAATCACAGGTTCAAGCCTTTTTGGGGTCACAAACATATATTTTCATATGACATCAATATGTATTATTGCGCCCTAAAAGCTGACTAAAGCAGTGTTATAGGATTTCATCACAATCAAGCTAGACCACATATATTTTAACCTTTACCCTACTGTAACCAGGAGCGAGCTAAATGTTTGCCACCAGTAAAGTGCATGGCCCATCAGCACATGCATGCAGTCTGACCAGGCCTTACATTGTTGGCAGACCAACTGTAAACTGTCATTTTGATAATTAGAGGATAATACAAACCTATCTGTGTGGTATCCACTGTGAAGTTTGAGGTAACACTTATTCCACATGGGGACTCCTGAATCAGTTGAATATCTATGTCTTTCAAAGTGAAGTCACCTTTACTAGAGTCAGACCAGTAACAGTACCGGTACTGTTGGTCCAATTGTGGACAATTGTTCCAAGCTGGACTATAACTTGGTATCCTCCTAAAAAAGGGGATATATCATATTCAGAATATTTTTTTGCAATTTATCACAATACGCTAGTACTAAAATGTCACAAAAGAACTTCAATGTTTGGAAACTTCATACATTTTGCTACCAAAAGGCATTGATATACAATTATCTTAGATTATAATTTATACAATACTATGGAATATCTAATATCATATTGGCTTTTAACACATCTTTAAAGCTCATTAGGAGACGGTCGAGGCAAATGCCATTGAAAAAGGGCCATTAATGAAACAAGATGGCAATGATGATCCTATATTGCTCATCATATCTTTCAGTGCAGAAGTAAAAATTTTATCACATAAACCACGGCACAGGAGTGTGATAAAGGCTGAATTAAAAGCCATTTAATAAAAACGATATTACATTTGTGTAATAAAATCTTGACGTGACATCATTTGCGCTATATATAAACATAGCGTTAAAGTGCCCTAACATACAATATAGGCGCGTCAATGAAAAATTACTCTTTTTAACAGTTTACCTTTCTTATTTTATATATGTGATAAATAAAACATTATATTCGTGTAAATTTAATACTAAATTTATTGAACTCGTTGAATATAACAATATTGTGGCTAGCAAAATATGATCTAATTCAACTCTTTCAATAAATTTAATATTGAATCTTCACTCATTTAGTATATTCCATGTAACGTGAATCATATTTAAAGTCATCCAAGGTCAAATTCAAATTCCATAAAATAAGTCCAAATTTAGAGATTGATGCTAAATTATTTAAGGTATTTTCAAAAGGCATTTAAAACTTATATTTATAAACTGTACTATATTCTGGACATAAATACAAAGAATTACAAAAGTTTACCATCTTGTTTGAAAAATATTGACAATTCAAGTATAACTTTTGTATCAGTTTTATACAACAAAACAAAGAATATGTTTTCATTATCTGAAGAAAACTTTTGCTAGTTTCATATTTTTCTTTGTGGAAAAGTACTAATAAAGAACGATAGTTTTTTAATAACTACAAATAAAACCAATGACAAATGTCCACGAAAAGATTTTTTTGGTTTATTAAGACAGGTACTCAATGTTATTTTACATCAAATAAGAAGAGGGTGGGGTAAGAAAATCTGTTGAATTTTGTCAAATTTATTTAATAATTATTTTCTTTTTACCATGCCGTTTCCAAATTATAATCATATTAAGTTGTTACCCTTTCCGATTTCACACAATTCACAGTAAAAATTATGCATAAAATTTCAGATTTCATATAAAAGATATAGAAAAGAAAAAATCAAAATCTGGGAAACAAAAATAAAGTAGAAAAAAAGACAAAAATTGAAGAAGAAAAAATGTGTCTCTTCTGGGGTTTGAATCCACGCCCTATCGAAATTCTGTGTTCTCAGTGAAAATGACTACTCTTCAGAAAGGAGATTCTGCATTAGGCACCCAAGACCTTAATTGTAAGCTCTATCATGCCCTGAAGTTTCAGAGAAGAAGATTTTTGTAACGTCATATTCAATATAATACTGAGAAATTTAGAATCATTAAACTTTACCTTAAACACATATTAACCCATTACTGCATTAGCATTTTCTAAAAAATGTCCGTTTTCATTAAAAAGCCTCCTATAACAAATTCAAATTGCTATGAAACTATAGAAGATGCTTCTATATTCATCAAACTTGGCACAAACCCTTGTAACAGCATGCTCAATCATAAATTTCCTGTTACTTTAAACACATATAAAAGGCACATTATACCTCAGAAACAAATAAATTTGTATTTCTTTATGAAGGACATACATGAATTTTATAATGTTTAAATAATGGTTTAAGAGAATGTGAGATTCTTGTTACCTGAAAAAGTAGCGATACAAGTTAAATAAGTATTCTCATAAAAGTAGCAGAATGTAAACAAAGTAGTATTTTGACTTCCATACAAAACACTACTTCACTATAACTGTACTTATTTCTAAACAGCAACAGATGAAAAAGATAGTTCAGGTAATAGGTCAATAAGTTTATTTTGGATACTAAAAACTATACCAAAATTAAAAAGCTTTTAAGAAATAAATATAAAACATTTATGAGGCATAATGGGCTTTTAAATCTGGTTATATATAAAAGCTTACCACTGAAACGTGACATTAGGTGTGGACCCATTTTTATAGGTTGTTCCATCATTCCATGTACAATTCATGGAGTCAAGATGATTATCTACAACACAGTTCACAGCTTCCAATTCAACGGGCATGGCTAAAATAGTTAAAATAGCTTTTGGTCATGTATAGATAGATTATTATACATGTATGTAATAATAATATTGTGTAATATTTTTAAACAGCATCAATTTACAGGTGGCTGATGTTCAACATCCCCTTAATACCTTCTTATATCTATACTTACAAACATAGTTTGATACATATATATTTACTAGTATAGGGTGTGGGGTAGGGTAGGTGTGTGGGTGTGTTAGACGTCAGGCACCTGTGCATCAATTTATACATCAAATAGACATTGACACCCGTGCCCCCACTTTCCACTATTTTGGCAATCTTGACTAAAGTCATTCAATGACAAAAACTTTACAAATACTGAATAAATCCATAAGCAAACCCCAAGGTGCATCACTAAACATGCTGACCAACATATACTTTCAGGAATACAGATCAATTACTTTTTAGTTATGCATGAAAAAGTCTATAATTAACACTAAAGGGCAATAACTCTAATAAAACTTAAAAAATCCACACGCAAAACCCCAGGTGCACACAAATAGAAAATTGGAATTTTTTTACTAAGTCAAGTGCAATAACTCTAACAAAGCAAAATTAATCCACAAGCTAAACAACAGGTGAACAACTTCACATGCTTATCAACATTTCTGTAAAAATTCATGACTATAAGTCAAACATGTTTTTAGCAATGCGCGAAAAATATGAAAATTGTAAATTTTTACTAAGTCAAGGGCAATAACTCTACAAATACTCAATAAGTCCACAAGAAAAACCCCAAAATACAAAACCACATATATTGAACAACATTCCTGTTAAGTTTCATGATTATAGGTCAAATACTTTTGAGCTACGCACAACACAAATTGCAAATTTCGAATTTTTACTTAGTCAGGGGCCATAACTCTCACAAAACAAAATAAATCCACAATTAAAACAACAGGTGCAAAACTTCACATCCTGAGCAACATTTCTCTAAAATTTCATGACCCTAGGTTACATTTTTTAGCTTCATGAGACACAAGCTAAAAATTGCAAATTTTCGCTAAGTCAAGGGCCATTACTCTACAAATACTGAAAAAATCCACACTCAAACCCCCAGGTGCATAACTACACATGCTAATGATAATTCGTTTAAAGTTTCATGACTATAATAAGTCAAATACGTTTTGAACTAAGTGCATCACAAGTTGAAAATTGTAAATTTTTATTAAGTCAAGGGCATTTACTTTAATAAATCATAATAAATCCACAAGCAAACAACCCGGTGCACAACTACATGTGCTTACTAATATAACTGTTAAGTTTAATGACTCTAGGTCAAATACTTTTTGAGCTAAATGAACAGACGGACCAACAGACAAGGGTAAAGTCCCCTCCCCCCATAGTGGGGGCACAAAAATTATCAAAATCCTGTGCATTTAATTTTTTAATGTTTCAATACAGTACAAATGTAAATTATGGCACTAATCTTATTGATACCAAAGTTCTAAAATTGCATTACCCTCAATCTATGTGTAAAATTTTAATAATATATGAACAGATTAATCTTGAACAAAGAAAATAAATTAGAATTAAGAGTTTTTCCTGTGTATTGACAATTAAATGATTAAATTGTGACATAATTAAACTATACATTCTTAAATTGGTTTTTAGTTTATATTAGGATCTTAAATATAGAAGTGAACAATTTTAAAAGTGGTGTATAGGGCATGTGTAATAATGGCACTTTTGTGTGCAATATGTCTATGAAAGAGGGGTTGGTGGTGGTGCCTGGGGGTTAGTGGTTTGTTGGATAAGTCACTTTAATACTGATGAGATAACTATTGAGATTGTTGACGGGAGGGCCAAGACATTCAATGGTGTAGTTTCTATGTATTGACAGACATCTGGATAAGAAGATTTTCACATTCTGGCTGGACCATGATGCTTAATAAGACTTTAAATAAACGACTATGCACTCAACTATACTCAATGATTGACAGTAAAAGGGGCACATCTCAGTAGAAAATCAACTCAGAGTTATGGGATAATGGGAACTACGACAATCATGTTTAACAACTATGTGAAGTTTCAACACATTTCCTTAAGTAGTTTATGGGGTACAAAATTGCACACACAATCTTAACCAAAGTGTATTGCCAATTTAGCCTGGGTAAGTACAATAGCTTTCTTTACTCTGCTAATAATCAAGCTAAAATGTGACACAAAAACATAACATTATAAGGGATACAATAGTTTATGTCACAATCAACACTTAAGGAATAGATGTGATACTATAAACACTAAATGACATCATATATAAGGTATTTTAATCATGTAGGGAAACTATTAAAAGGGATAATAATAAATCATGTGATATAAGAAAAGGTAATACTTTAACGAAAGTGTCCTCAGAATTGTTTACAGTCCATTTCAATGACTAATTCAATAATTAAGCACTTGGCAAAATCAAAGAAGCATAACTTTTATAAGTTAAAGAAACATCATTGTTATTAAGTTGACATTTTTTAAAGTTAACACTACAAAAGGTTTGTTATTAAATGAACACATTTTGGATGTTGTTTTTATTTAATTTAGTAGGTCAACGCTTCATCCATGCTTACAATTTAAGTTAAAACTTGTACCTTAACACTGTACCCAAAGTTTGTTAAAAGTGGAATGAACATTTCATTGATGCCTGTAGTTTAACTTAACTGAAGATTATCATTTTATGTTTACACAACTGATTGTTTATTTATATTTAGTTCAGATTTCATAGATGCTAGTTCAACTATTAAAGGAACTCCACCGAGGTCCAAAAGTAATAAAACATAAAATTTCATTTATTACATAGATCAACTGAAGCACTTAAAACAGAAAGGATTGCAAAAGATAAGTAAGAAATATACTCAGAATTAAATTGAAAATCGTGTTGTTGTGCTATTATTGCCCGATACGAGTGAAAAGCATTGCATTGTTTTTTAAATTTTGGGTCAATTTCAAAATTAAAATAACAAGATTTGTTTGTAAAACATGTATGCTCCCTATCGGCAGGCAAAAAGTCATGTGATCAGGTTATTATGTCTGACTTTTGACCTAGTGACCAAAAAATCAATAAGGGTTAATTCCTGGTCATGACTAGTCATTAGGTAATTGTGACCGCAAATGTTGTGTGCAGCAATATTATGACAAAGTTATTTCAAATCTTACCAAATAATATATGCATAAATTTTATTAGTCATGTAGGCCTCATTAATGACAGCCAAGGTGTCATATTACATAAGACCTTGAAATGTGTACACCAAAAGGAATTTTAGTTTAATAAAAAATTCAACCAAGGCAACTTGAGTTGTTGAGTTATTGGTCAGAAACAGTATTTACATACAAGGTCAATATGACATTGACCTTTGACCCTTAAATCAATAGGGGTTATCTACTGGCCAAGACCAACGCATCTGTGGAGTTTGAAGGTAAAGAGCCGATGAGTTGGGAGATTGATCAGAAAGCGTTGTTACCTATAAGGTCAATGTGATCTTGACCTCTAACCCCTATACGCTAAACAATCCATTGAGGTCATCTTCTGACCAAAAGCAATGCATCTGTAACGCTTGAAGGTCAAGGGTCCATTGGTTGTCCAGTTATAGATAGAAAACCATTTTGAAATACAAGGTTAATGCAACCTTGACCTTTGCTCCCCTGACTCCAACATCAATAGGGGTCATCTACTGGCCAAGACCAATGCACCTTCAAAATTTGAGGGCCAACAGCACATAACTTATCAAGTTGTTGATTGGAGACCCTTTTTTACCCACAAGGTCAATTCAACCTTGGTCTTTGACCCCTCGACCCCAAAATCATGAGGGGTCATCTACTGGTCAAGTCCAATGCACCTAGCAATTTTGAGGGCCCATGAGTTGGCAAGTTATTGATCAGAAACCTTTTTTACAAGGTCAATGTGACCTTGACTTTGACCCGTGACCCCAAAATCATTATGGGTCATCTGCTAGTCACGAACAATCATCATACCTAGTTTAAAGTTCCATTGCCTAAGCGTTTTTAGTTATTTATCGGAAACCGTTTTTACCTACAAGGACAATGTGACCTTAATCCTAGATCCCTTGACCCCAAAAGCAATAGGGGTCATTTGCTAAACATGAACAATCATCAAACCAAGTTTGAAGATCTTAGGCCTAAGCCTTCTTTAGTTATCACTTGGACACCGTTTTTACCTACAAGGTCAATGTGATCTTGACCTTTGACCCAATGACCCTTAAATCTATAGGGGTGATCTGCTGGTCATGAGCAATCATCATACCAAGTTTGAAATTCCTAGGCCTAAGGGTTCTTAAGTTATCACTCGGAAAGCGTTTTTACCTACAAAGTCAAGGTGACCTTGACCTTTGACCCATTGACCCCAAAATCAATAAGGGTCATCTGCTGGTCATGAACAATTAGTGCTGCAAATCAGTCTATTTTGCTAGCCAAAAGGTGCGTCTGGATCTGTAGTTTCTGGAATCATTAAATGGATATTCATTTGACCCAACCCCGATGCGAAGCTAAGATATCCAAGATGGCGTCAAAGATGGCCACCAAATCCCTAAATATTCTAGTACATTTACGTTGGCTTATTTCTTTTCTAAGTTTTGTAAATCAATTGAAATTTAACATGAAATTATTTATTTTTTAACTAACTCATGCTGTAAATTCTGACTTTATTGCATTGTTGCTAGTTTTTAACGACAGAAGAAAAAATATGTTGCAAACTGGGTGACCCTTTCTTAATATGTGTAACTTATTATTTTTGTATTTTTGTATTTTTTTTTGTTTAAACTGAAAAACATTCATGATTTCGTTTAATATGGTTTAAAAAATGTATCTACACATCTTTAGAATAAGTGATCTTTACCAAAATGTATTTTATTGATCTAAACCCAGATAAAAAGTGGGTGGGGTATTACGAGCGGAGGTCAACTGTAACTTAAATACTTTTTTGTTTTATATTATAACGAAAAGTGATATTGAAATGATCAACAATATTTTGAATTGGTTACAGATGAAACGTCTTGCCTTTCATAGATAATGCCCTGCACGTGTGTCTAAATGTTGATATATCTCTGTTATTTTTTTATGCACAGAACTAATTAACTGACGCGCAATTTGGTATTCGCGTTGACCTTGTGCTAGCCCTTGGTTAAAGATTTGTTTGCAAGTTTGTTTCTCCTTAGCCATAAACATTCATTGTTAGACTTCAAATGGGAGTTTTTATGCACTGTTCAAGACCCATAACCTAAGCATCGATTTGGAAATAATTATATCTCTTTATTAACTTTAAGAATTTCTCGGGACAAGATTAATCTGGTAATGCACTTGAAACTAAACACATCTTTTTAGATCATTATTGTAGGTTACTTCCCCTCTTACATGTTTTTTTCTTCAAAGAATTATACTACTTTATGAATAAGAGAATTCCTTTATTATGCAAGCTGTTGATTTTAAATATTCGAGCGTGCTGTTCGGCAAGCAGCTCCTGATTTAAGCCATTGCATTAACGTATGCTAATTTATAATTGAAGCATATTTGGAGTTTTGTCATGACAGATATAATATATACATTAAAATGTAAACTGTAATTTGCTAGAACATTTGAAATTGTGCAGGTAATTAATTTGACAGTAAGAGACTTTCCTGCTAGACTGGATCTGAATTATGAATAAAATAGTTTATACATAGTGAGTGAATTGAAAATATCTATTATGAGCGTTTCATTTTAGTTCCACTATTCGACGATTTAAGAGAACTATCCTGAGCGTCGGCGCAACCACTTACATTTAAGTTTGCGTAACACCTCAAATATTTTCAAAGTCCATTGACATACTGTATGGCTTTGAAACTTGCACAGTTCTTAACCATAATGCCCCCAACCTGAACACTGGAGGAGATAACTAAAGCATTTTCCCCTTTTTCAACTTTGAATTTACATTAAAGTTTGCGTACCACCTCAACATATTTTTAAAATTTCCATTGACATCTGGATTTGAAACTGTGTACACTTGTTCACCATCATTCCCCCATTCTGTACACAGGAGGGGGTAACTCTATCAAGCATTTTGACAGAATTATGCCTCTTATTCGACATAGAATTTACGTTAAAGTTTGCGTACCACTTCAGATAATTTAAAAATTCCATCGACATATCGCTTTGAGACCTTGCACACTTTTCAACATCATAATCTAAACCTGTGTACAGGAGGAGTCACTGTATCAAGTTTTTTTTACAATATTGTGCCCCATTTTTACTATCAAGCACTGAGAATAGTCGAGCAGACAGCTATTGTATATGATTGTGAGCAAATTTATAAATAACATATTTCCAGTTTCTTGTTAAATTCATGGGAGGAATTTCGAAGAGCTTTCAATTGGACGACAGTACCTAGGTACTTGATAGTAATATTAGGTGCTAGAGGGAGGGGCTAAGACGGTAACTTACTTTTTTTGGTGTTGGTAGTTTACACGTCGAATCACGACAGTAAGCCACATTGAATTTACCAGAGCACAGTTCAGCCACCACATCGTTCCTGGGCAGGCTGTGAAGCAGTTTACCAGTACTAGTTGCTTTCACTTTTGCAAGGAACTGAAACTTCTGTACATTCCAGGGCAGAGATACAGTGCGAAGGACGGTAGAAGATTTCGTGATCAATTACAAAGAAAGTGACATGTGCTGTCCGGGAATCGAACCCGAATCGCCCGATACTTATTCCAAGGCTCTACCTATTGAGCTAACCTGACGACTTGGTACATCAGGATCATTGATTGCAAAACGTTTATAGTTGATGGCTGAATACTACATAGCTGGTACTAAGAGGCGTGAGAGATATTGCAAATTAATTGCATTGTCTCTCATGAACAGACCCAATCAAACCGAGTCTGAATTATCAACTTTGCCTTGTTTTTTGTTGTTGTTTTTTTATTGCTGTCAAAAGATCTTCTCTTTGCCTGAATTTTACAATCATAATGCAAATGATATGTTAGTGCACCTGATAGCTGAGTTACTTTTATATTGTTACTAGAGGGATTTTATGTTAAGTATCCTCCTTATTCACAACCGGAAGTTATACATTGCATTGAATAACACTTACAGCTACCTAGATGATATCCTTAACATAAAAAATCCTGATTTTGATCAAATTAGGTCAAATGAAATCTTAAATATATCCAAGTGAAATTAAAATAAAAAAACAAACTCTTCATTTATTTAAGATTTTAACATTTTATCATTAACAATAACATAGTTACTTAAATCTACGATAAAAAAAGATATTTTGATTTTTAAATATCGTTAACTCTTCACATGTACTTCATGCAACATCATATGAGGTATTTATTTCTAAGTTAATTAGATTTGCCAGGGCCTGCTGTCGTGTGGCTGATCTTAATAAATGCAATTTATTTATTATTGGCAAACTTCTTCAACAAGGATATCAATATCATAAATTACGTAAATATTTTAAAAGTTCTATCATCGTAATTCAGTTATGGTTTAAAATCTTATTGTACTTTAAAAACTCTTACTACCCTGTATTAGCAAGCCTGATTGATGTGGGGATGACAGAGTATCTGTTATATGCAGGCTTCATAGCCTCTGATCCCCTTTCAAAATTCCATTTTATTTAGTTTTGCGCATTGTTATCTCTTTTAGGACACTTTATATAAATGTTTAAAAAATGAAAACTTACCCTGCGATTGACCTATTTTTACAGTCACATCTGGTGTTATGCTTCACATCTTGTGCAGCGGAGATACATATGGGGTCTAACCCCGTGTAAATATTGTCATTCCATATCATCAGTATTATCAAGGGGTCAGATTTTCTCTAGATTTTTATTTGCATCAACTTAAAATAGTGGGTGGGGTACGATTTGAACAGTAATTCATTAAATAACCAAAAGCAAATGATCATTTTCCTTATTAATTATGTTAATCTGTTACATAGACTGCACCAAATAAGCTATAATTTGACAGAAACACAAGAGTATCAAAGCAAAAACCAATACGGTGAGCATTATTTTGCATATTAATGTAAATAAAAGCAAAAAAATGCAATCTGTATTCACCAATAAAGTGAAGTCTCTTCGTATAAAACGCTTTAAATGAAATCTTCCGTGAAAATAAATTTGACTTGAAAAACAAAAGTGGAAACAGATATAAGTCAACATATATAATATCAAGAATATTTAGAGATTTGGCCTCCATCTTTGACGCCATCTTGGATTTCTAAGCTTCGCATCGTGCTTGAGCCAAATGAATATCAATTCCGGAAACAACAGACTTAGATGAACAATTTGGTATATAAAACTTACTGTTGGCTGACATAGACCACTTCGATGTCATTTTACCATATGAATTTGCAGCACTAAATACCATACCAAGTTTTAAGTTTCTAGGCCTAAGTTATCACTCGAAAACCATTTGGTCTACGGACCGACGGACCAACCGACACACAAATGCAAAGCAATATACCCCCACTTCTTTGAAGGGGGATATAATAATTATTCTGGAAAAAAACAGAATGAAGGATTGATCTGAAATTTTGTTCCTGGTTGAGACCTTCATAAAATTACACATTAATGTGGAAAAAATTATTTCCATTCCCGACATGTCAAAAAACTCTGTGGAGTCCCTTTAACACTTACAAGAACTGTCAGAGGACAGTAAAGCTCGACTATTCGAAACAGTTGTCACAAGTGTGTTTTATTGACTATAAAAATGCTTACCTATGAATACATAAAATTGACTGAAAAGGTACAAAGGCTTGTTATTAGGATGTTTTATCAAGTAAATCACTGCTTTATTATTATGAATGCATAAAATTGTCCCAAAAAAGGCACAAACCCTTCAATAGTTATGGTGATAACAGCTTACAAGCAAAACTTTACCATGAATTTCTAAGTTGAAGAAGGGGAGAAAAATTAGCCTAAATGCAAGAAAGAATTATGGATCTTGGTCAGTGACCTACAATTATGACCCTAAATGCGTATGTGAAGTTTTAAATAAATATCTTTGATAGTTATTTAGATGTGTAAAACTTGCAGGTAAACATTAAGCAAGAGACTCAGTAGAAAAGGAAAGATTAATCAGCCTAAATGCAAGATAGAGTTATGGAACTTGGTCAGTGACATATACTTATGACCCTTCATGCATATGTGAAGTTTCAAATAAAAATCTTAGATAGTTATTGAGATATGTAAAACGTACATGTAAACATTAACCAAGAGACTAAGTAAAAAATGGGAGATAAATCAGCCTAAATATATGACACAGATATGAGTGTTGTTCAGTGATCACAATTTATGACCTCAAATATACATCAGTTTCAAGTTCGTATCTTTCAGAGATATGCAAAATTGCATGTTAAACTTAACCAAGAAAAGGAGATTATTTAAGTACAAAAGGGAGCATAATTCAGTCACAATACATGGCAGAGTAATGAATTTTGAGATGTGACCTTCAATTATTACCCTAAGTACATGTGTAATGTTTTCAGTAAATACCTTTGATAGTTTTTAAGACCTTTAACCTTTAACCAAAATTTATAAGTTTCAAAGGGGCATAATTCTGCAAATATTGCAGGCAGAGTTATGCAACTTTGCAAACTGATGATCGTTATTACTATAAAAAATGTAAATTTCAATTGAATATCTCAAGCATTAATTGAGATATTTGACTTTACAAAAAACTTTAACCAAAATTTCTAAGTTAAAAAGGGGCATAATTCTGTAAATATTGTAGGCAGAGATATCAAACTTGTCAATCTGATGAACATTGTTACTATAAATAAGTATTGAATATCTCAAGCAATAATTGAGATATTTGACTATACAAAAAAACTTTAACCAACGCAGACGCCGAAGCGGACGCGGACGCCGACGCATGGGCGACTGCAAAAGCTCTCCATATTCTTCGAATAGTCGAGCTAAAAAGGTATCTGTAATTAAGCTTTGAATTCTTAAAAACTAAGTTAAATTCTATGTTATTTGTAATTAACATTTCTTGGATGCTGACTTAAACTAAGTTAATAACACTTAAAGATATTTCTTATTAGGTTTACACTTCATTAACACTTACACGGAAACTGAATTTAATTTAGTAGATATTTGTTATTATTAAAAACAACTAGCTATCTCTGTTGAATATATGTACATGTAATTGAAGTTACATTTTATTAAATTAAATGATTTTTAATCTAAGTTAATATTTAAACAGACATTTCATTATTAAAATAATAACACTATTTTATGCTTACGGTAAAATGAAATAGTTGACGTGTGTCCAAGCTGCTCGTTATCCTTTAAAATTCCAAATGTTTCCCAGTAGAGACACTTTACCCAAGTTTTAGTGGTAACATTGTAAAGTGTAAACATGGATACATTTTGGTTCATTATGGTAACCCGGTCTTCGGAAACAGGTTTCCACGACTTACTGGTACTGGAATTTTTTACAGCGAAACCTATGGAATGGCTAGAGTTTGGAGTACTTTGCAATGTGCAGGTGAAGATGGCATTCTGTGTGGGGCACAATTCGGGGTCAAGTGGGCCAAGTTCGCCCATAAAGTCTGCTGTAATAAGAAAATTTGAATCATATATAGATCTATAACATAAAGAAGAGAATATAAGTTAGGGCAATACAAAAACAAATGTTTGTTTCTTGTTTCTAGCCATTGGTCTTTTTTTTTTCGTCTCTTTTCTGTCTTGGTCTTTTAATAAGATAATAATTTTTCTGGATTTTAATAACTTTCTGTTAACATTTGTTCCAGACCATTTTATTTTGGAAAGCAGCATTACGAAACAAACATTTATTTTTCTATGTTGACATACATAAATGTAAATGTATACATGGATAGTATAACTTACAGTAAAGTACATTTAAAATTGTCACAACTTCTTTTGATGTATTACAAGCGTCGGCAAGTGTACAACACACAAGTAGACTATTGTCAGATCTACTGACATTATACAATGTAAATTCAACAGACTGTTTTCCACTTTTATTAACATCATTAATTTTTCTGAAGCTGTGTTTTCCTGTCATTATCGAAATTTCATTCTTAGCACCCAAAGAAGTGTTACACCTAAAGGTGACTTTTGACGAAATACAAACTGCAGGGTCTGTTGGAAACATTTGATTGCCTGGTTCCCGGCTATCTTCTGAGGAAATTACTGTAAAAATATTAATTTTTCTAACTGAACACCTGAAGCCGGCAAAAGGGTAACATGGGTTCTTCACATAACTTTGTTGAGGTGAACATTTGAGCCAAGATTAAAGAAAATCTTTCAATAAGTGTAGGACTTACAGAGCGGACACGACATACTGTCTAATACTTGATTGTTTGATATTTGACCTTCAATTGTGACCTTGACCTGGACTTGAGACATGGGCAACATAGGTTCTGCACATTCCCTTGTTGAGGTGAACATTTGATCCAAGTTTGAAGAAAATCTTTCAATTGGCATAGGATTTATAGAGCGGACACAATAATGGAGACGGACCGACGCAACAAAGCGAATCCATTATAGCCCCCCCTCCCCCGCCCCACATTTTGTTGTGGGGGTATAAAATCAACTTTTTGCTGAATTTTGTTTTAAAAACTATCTAGAATGGATAGTAGAAAATAAAACCGAACACCGATGTTTAAAGTGTCGTTTACGTGACATCACGATGCAGCACAAAACAGTGTGTGCAAAACTGTCAAAACCAGGACGCTATTTCAATGTTGTAAACCATTTTAATATTACGAACTTTAAAGAAAGGAAATTAATTTCTTTTTGTGTGTGTGTGTGTTTTTGGTTTTGTTCATAGGCCATTTCGACATGTTTAGGCCATATGTTGCCTTTCCAGCAGTCTTGGAAGAAATCCACAAATCTTTTGTAGCTAAGGTAGCTGAATAGTTTATCACATGGAAAGTATCCAAATGTCTCAGTAAAATTCAAGCTTACAGTGACAAGGGGGCTGTGCAAAGTTATCAACAACTACTTGGTTTCAGAGGCCCAATTAATGTTTCAGCTTTGAAATATAAACAAGAGCTGTCGGTAGAATAGCACGCTTGACTATTCTTACTGCTTGATAGTAAAAGAGCCTTGATAATGTCAAATCTTCAAAACAAAAATGCAAAATAATTCTTTAAATCAATGTTACAGTTATAAGCCTAGGAGAGATTCCTATTATGCTCTCAAAGAAGTGTATAAAATTTCAACTTGTGTCAAAGCCAGTTTCCAATAGAATATGAAAATATGAAAAGTCAAAAAGGGGCATTTTTCTGTCAAAATGTTACCTGTTACCTCCTCTTGTCTACAGATTGGAGGCATGATGGTGAACAAAAGTGCAAAGTTTCAAGCCATATATCAATGGATTTTGAAACTATTTGAGGTGTTAAAGTTAAAAGGGGACATAACTAAAACAAATACAGCTTTAAAATGCCCATTGTCTTTCAATTTTCTCTTGTCATATTGATTTTTTGAAACTGTTTGAGAAATGAGCGGCATTAAGGTTTCTGCATGTCAACGATGCCACAGCGATTACTATAGCTTGACTTTTTCTACAGAAAAAGACAAGCTCAAAATAAACTTACGAGCATTTTTAAGGTAAACACACTCCTGCCATGAAAACCCACTGCTCCCTTGATCTGTAAGTAAGCTAACAGCATACAGAAAATCTTGTGGTGAGTTAGTTTTCTCTATCTGTATGACAGCCTCACTTGTGTTCCAAGCAAACTCTCTCCAGTTAATTTTTTCCATTTCCTGTTAAAGAAAATACCACACAAATTTTACTTTATGCATGTTTTATGTATTTCAGTGTATTTTAGGTGGGAAGTTACAAATAAAAGCTATTTTTATTTTCGTAGAGAAATGTATTGTTATCAAAAGAACAAGAGCATTGCACGTAGTGTTAACACATGTCTATTAAATTAACAACTTTAGACAAAATTCTATGTTAAAAAGGGGTATAACTCCAAACATAAAGCTTTCTGAATTATGTCCTTTACAACTACCTCTCACCATGATAAGCAAGTATTCCAAAGTTCATATCGATACCTTAAAAATTATTTGAGTTAATGGGCTACATCAAAGTTTTTGCACAATGACACTGATGATGACAACACAGCCACAGTGATCATAATAGCTCGACTGTAGCAAAGTTAAAAGGGACTATCAAAACTGAGATATAGAAGGAGTGTTTATTTTAAGCGAGTGTGAACAATGAGGACCACTGTATAAAGCTAAGACTAAAAAACATTCCTGCCATCCTCTTAAATATACGTACTTTATAGACTTAAAATAATTTATCCAATTAAAAGCTTCAATGCAAAAAATAAAGTCCTTTTTGCTCAGTAGGATGAGAGTTATGTCTCCTTTACTCTCAATTATTTTCTTTATAGATTTCAGAGACAACAAGGTGTCTTCGGCCATTCATTGATTATTCTGAACTGCTTTATGGAACTGAATTAATGCATTTATTCTATCTTGCTTAATGACATTGGAACTTGCATTATGCTTAATTCCATCTTGCTTGATGACATTGGAACTTGCATTATGCTTGATTCCATCTTGCTTGATGACATTGGAACTTGCATCATGCTTAATTCTATCTTGCTACATGACATTAGAACTTGCATTGTGATTGATTCCATCTTGCTTTATGATGTTTAAACTTTGCATTATGCTGGATTCCATTTTTCATTATTTCATTCAAAATTTCGTAATGACCAATTGTTTCATTGAGTGATAACTATTAAACTGGAACAAGCCATTTGGAATACTTAAATGTTAACGTCATTACCTTTATGCATAAGCTACCCGTCTTCATGCTCTATCATTGTCTATACGATAGAGAAAATAAACATTTACGGTTTAGTTTTTTTTTATTACTTTTACGTAGAAGTCATTTAAAATTGACTATTTTTTGTTTCCTGATGGATTTTGTTAAAATGTGACTTATTTGATTTATAGCTCGCATGGCGCGATTACTATTAGCTTTCTCTTATATCCATTATTCAGTGTTTATGCTTAATGTCGGTGTCTGAGGCTTTGTGGATTATGTTTGATCATCTTACATTATGATAAACAATTTAAACAATGTCTAGCGATTTGTGAACTGTTAAGGGGCGAGAACTCTGTTATCGATATCAACGGATGCACGATTCGCCTATCATCGGAATTTTCCTTATAGATACTGCGTACATGTATATATAAATACGTACCCAGCGCTTAATACATAAATTGCAGTGGAAAGAATATAAATACAAGTAGTAAAGGATTATGCAATATAATTTTATATATGTATACAGTCTAATAGAAAAAATATGCTCGTAAACAGTTATTCAATGGGGCAGTTATACGTACAGTGGCGGATTCTGGCCACGGCCATGGCTTAAGGGCTGCACCTACCCCCAGCTCATTCCAAAGATACGTCCATGAGCTGGGATGAAATATATACGTGTCAGTTTCATGCAATATTGGTCATAGTGTACTCCCTTACCAAAGCATATAATGCTGCCATCCAGTTGTTAAGCACCTGCCTAGGAACTGCGAAGGTCTTTATCTAATGACTTGGACATTAAAAAGCAAAATTTATTGGCCTTTTAACTTAATAAATGTCTCAGAGTCACTAATAGTGGCGAATAGGTATGTAACACATTAAAATATACATGTATAATAAGGAAAGAAGGAAGATGTTTATTTTTGTAACATGTGCATTGTCAATTACAAATGTTGGGCATATGTGTGTCTGATTATAGATCAGAAATCCCGCATACACCACCACATTCACATACATTTGTGCTTAAAGATATACTATGCACATCTTTCAGTAATATATTTTCATCACAGAAATTTATTGAAATCTATAAAATTCTTACTAAATATGTTTTATTTAAATAAAAACACATACACACAATATATAGGAATCTGCTTTCCTTATTACGAGTCAAGTAAAGTTGTGCCTGTCTTTAAAAGAAACTTCCATATATTTTTTTTGTAATAACACTATACATGTATATTCATACTGCCCACTTACAGTGTAAAGGATTTAAAGCACAATATTTGTGTGAAGCCAAATTATATTAATTTTATTTTATTTTTCAAAAAAAAGAAAAAGTTTGTACTGTACTAAGTCGTGGCCACGAGTTACTAAGTCGTGGCTACGAGATAGTTAAGTCATGGGAACGAGATACTATATCGTAGCCACGAGATACTATGTCATGGCAACGAGTTACTAAGTCGTTTAAGTCGTGGGAACGAGATAACTAAGTCGTGCAGACGACATAATTAACCAATCAGATTACACCATGATTTTTTAAACTTAGAAAATTTCTGTTTAAAGATTTACGTGCAACATTAATCTTTGAAAATACAGAAGTGTTCACTTTGAACTTGATACATGTCTTTAGCATCATAAGGCCCATAAATCAGACATTAATTTTGACTAAGTTATAGCCCTTTGTTGGGACAATTCTATGATAGAATTGGTCTTTTTGTACGTACAACGGTCTGTTAACATTGTTTATACCATAACTTGAGAGGGACTTAGTCCTGGTTTATTTTATTGGGTATGGTCATTGCCCATGGACAGTAGATATCCTATAAGGGTGTTTGAGGTCACGGGTCAGATAAACATGACACTTCATGTAAATTCCTTGTCTGTATGATTTAGAAAGAATAAGCCGTAGTTTATATAACCTAAAAAAATCAGAAGATTACACCTAATAAATTTTAGGCAATTTGGTCAGAAACCAGGGGTCACAATGACGCTAAATCATTGACCAATCAATAACTTGTATAAATGGCACTTTAACGGGCAGATGAAGTAGGGGCATCCTTGTAAGGAAAATTCATATAAATAGTGTGATTTGATTGGTTATTTATCTCGTTCGCACGACTTAACTTTCTCGTGGTCAAGACATAGTAACTTGTTCCAACGACTTATTCATCTCGTGGCCACGACTTGGCCACGACTTAGTAACTCGTGGCCACGACTTAGTTATCTCGTTCCCACGACTTAATTATCTCGTGGCCACGACTTAGTAACTCGTGGCCACAACATAGTATCTCACTGCCACGACACACTATCTCGTGCGCACGAGATAAATAAAAACACACACATTTCACCTTTGTGCCACCGTAAGTTTGAGCATAGTATATCTTAAAATTCAATTTCACTCTTGCTCATACGACTATCACACACGCTCAAAAAGAAGTGTAAACAATTGTATAAGAGGTGAGTTGCCACTTGTAGGATGAGTTATAAGAGACATCTACAACATTTTTTTCCACATGCTGGCGGAATCTTCAAAAACACGCACTTTTCGTCTGTCGCATCGTGTTCTTGTGTTTTTCAGTAAATTTTCCTTTTACATGTCAGTCCCCAACTAACACTGTTCTGTATACGCCCCTATATAAAGGGGACGTACATTTGTTTGCCAAAATACGGGATCATCCGGCAAATAACGGGATGTACCGACAAAGCGACACCTGCTGTCATAATATGAACACAAATTATTGCAACTCGCATTATGCTTACTGCCAACTGCTTAGTGCGTACTGTCACATGTGACTATAATATCGCTATCGTTGTCATCCTCGTTGACGATGCGCAGTATTCATGTTTTGCATTATATTTGTAATCCGTGAATATATTGAAAACATGTTTTAAGAAGAGTGAAAACACTTTTTTTTAGAATTTGTAAGGATGTAAAAAATCATTCTGATTAGTTTTAAAGATTTTAATACTCACTTCACAATTACCATTTCTGTTTCTACACCAAAATACAATAAAAGTGGTAGCTTCTTCTGCTTCAGGCCAACTGACTGTCACATTAGTGCCATTTCCTGCTTTAACTATAAAATTTGGTTGTTTAATTCCTGAAAATCAAAAAAAAAACATGAACACAAATTATTATTATTTCAGAATTCTGAATTGCCTCAATTAAGTTTAATAACACTCCATAACCTAATACATGTATTTCAATACTGAAATCTGTTAAAATTATTTTACATTAAAAGAAGGGCAATTAATTAGACATATTGATAAAAGTAAATTAACATGTTAACAATTAAAACCGAACTTCAAATTCATACAAATTAATTTTTTTTGGGGGGTTGGGTTTTACGTTGCAATAACACAGTGTAGGTCATATGGTGGCTTTCTAGCAATACTGGTGGAGGAAGACCTCAGATGCCCGGCTGTGCAATATTTCAGGCATGAATAGGCACCGGAGTAAAATCGATTCAAGGCAAGTCTTACCTAATGTTGATGCCGGTATTCGTATTGAGGAATTCACTGTGGAAGTTCCATTCACATTTCTGGCTTTGATATAGAACACATACGTAGTATTACACATCAAGTTACTCGTACAAGCATACTTTAAGTCTTTCGCCAGGTCTTCACGCATTTCATTCCCTTGTTCATTTATGTATGTCACAACAAGGCCTTTCATTGGCCCATTTTCATTTATAGGTGCAATTGACTGAAAACAGAACAAAAATAACTAGTAAGATCGCTTAAAATATTTTTTGGGTTCATTTTAAAGCCAATTTTAACACATTTTAGATCATATCTTGGCAGTTTTGTTTTCCTGGGTTACTAAAAATGGAATAGGCAGTATCTCTAAAAGTGATCAAAAAGTTTTTCATCCTTTAAATTACGTCCCAATGAAATATAGATAAAACACTACATGCTACAGGCATATAAACATTCTGAATTCTTAAGAAGCCACGATATGAAAGTTTCTGATTAAGTCATTGAATTGGAAGTCTGACTGCCTAACATGTTACAAGTCAATGGGTTTGATATCTGCTACTAGCTAAACTTAATGAGTTATTCCATTGAAAGTTTGTCTTACACTCAATAATAAATGACATAAGAGGTGCCTACTTCTCACTATACAAATCTTGATTTGAATGGGTTGGTTGTGTTCATTAAACTGTTTTAAAAAACTTACCTTTAAAGGAATACAGATACTTCTTTTAGTATAAGGTGCTTTACAATCCTTCGGATTCCAGCCGTAACCCCCTGAGACAACCTCCGGGCTTGCACTAGGAACTAAAAGTTTATTAAATTCTATAAAATAATTCTACATTAAATAAATGGTGCAGTTCTTTGTTGGAAGGTGGTGTAAGTAAAACCATACTATTAGTATATAAAATTTAATGACTCTTTATTCTCGTATTTGCAGGGGGTAGACTGTATTTTATTTTCATTCTAATATAAAACTATGGCTTTAATTAAAGCTATGTTCAACATCATTTCAAACTTGATTATTGTTTTGGTTGAATTTTACGTTGTACCAACAATTTTTAACTTTTCAAATATCATTACTCACAATCAGAGTATGTCATCGCCTCTGTTTGCTTCGGATCACTGAAAAACCCTGCCTCTATTGGCTGAATATCCACTGTAAATTCGTACTTTGTGTAGGGATGTAGATTACAAAATGTTCTATTGTGGACGTACCTTTCCGTTTCATTTGTTGTTTTGAACTTAAATATCTAAATGAAAGAAAACTGTGTTTATTTAAGGTAAATAAAGCTTAAATTTAAAATGTTATGGCCTTAATTTGTTAGTAACTGAATTCCGTACTTTTATAATTCTTTTTTTTCTTTCCCTTTTGACTGTTTGTTTAAATGTTGTTGAAGTGCATAATTTTCACAACTGTAGTTATTGCCTGGATACCACTTTTTCTATTTTTAGTAACAGTGACCTTGACCACAAGGGGCCCAAATGCAAGTTATACTAAAAAATAGGCACTGTTTTTGATGTAAAGAACATGAAAAATTTAGTCATTAACAATCAAAATTTATTTTCAAATAATTTTGTACTCAAAATGTAAAATTACCGTATTTTTACTCAAGCTGTTTCTAACTTCCAAATTTTTTCATTTCATGTTTGGAAATGTCAACGAATCAAAAACTTCAATGCAAGAACTTTACCTGAGGCTTTCCCCACTTGTTTGTTATGATCACCCTATGCTCTTTACGATACTGCATTTGTGAGTGAATGGTTCTCCATTGCACATAAATACATGTACTGTTTACAGTCCTAGATGCTAATTCAGTCACTGGTCTGGGTTTCACTAAATATCAAAAACGAACAAAACGTCAGTTATGTATTGGCAATATTTACTTCAATGAAAAAAAAGGAACAAGAATGTTAGTGGTATTTTTTTGTTTGTTGGGTTTTATGTTGCTCTAACATGGTATAGTTCATATAATATTAGACTTTCAAGCTTTAGTGGTAGAGGAGAAACCCAGGTACCTTTCTGTTCATAAATTTAGGCATGAACAGGCAGCTGAGTAGAACCCTCGACATTATGTGACCTTGCTGGAGAGCTTCGTCACATGAAAGATTCCAAAGTCTCTGTCAGGCTTTGAAACCACAGCAGTAAAGGGTAAGTGGTTTAACATCAACGACCTAAACCACTTTTCCAAAGACAAATTATAAAACTATAAAATGCCATAATTTTTCCAATGAAAGGGTAAAAGATTGTTATTTATCATATATAAAGAAGTGAATTAAGACTTGTGATTAAAGGTGTCTGCCTCTCAACCTAGGAACTGCAGGTTCGAGACCTTTTTGGGTCACATACATGTTTCCTCATATGACACCTATAAAGGTTATTTCTAAAAATTAGAAAAATAAAATGTCTTCCTCTGAATCTAGCAATCACAGGTCAAAGCCCTTTTGGGGTCACATACATATATTTGCATATGACATCAATATGTTTTATTGTGCCCCAAAAGCTGACTAAAGCGGTTATATAGGATAAAAGTGTCCCCACAATCAAGCTAGACCACATTTATTTAACAGAAGAACATTAACATATATTGTAACCAGAAGCGAGCTAAATGTTTGCCACAAGTAAAGTGTCTGGCACGCCAGCACATGCATGCAGTCTGACCAGGTCTTACATTGTTGGCAGACCAACTGTAAACTTTCATTTTGATACCCCCTTAGATGATAATTGAGATAATGATAATGAGTAGGGGGAGCAGTGGTTAAGGTGTCTGTCCTTCAACCCAGGGATCATGGGTTTGAGCCTCAATAGGGTCATGACCATATTTCTTCATATGACACCAGTACTGGTTGGTTCAAGGAAGCAAATTAATGTAAGCTGCCAGAACTTGTTTCGCAATCGAGCTTAAATAAATATGTTTAAAGATTATTAAACGTTCTGTACATGAAAGCTAGAAAAGTCTGTTAAAGAAATTAATCAAGTTAAGGATTAAAATAGAAATGCAAACCTATCTGTGAGGTTTCCACTGTGAAGTTGGAGGTAACACTTATTCCACATGGGGACCTCTGAATCAGTTGAATATCTATGTCTTTCAAAGTGAAGTCACCTTTACTAGAGTCAGACCAGTAACAGTACCGGTACTGTTGGTCCAATTGTGGACAATTGTTCCAAGCTGGACTATAACTTGGTATCCTCCTAAAAAATGGGATATGTCATATTCAGAATATTTTTTTGCAATTTATCACAATACGCTAATACTAAAATGTCACAAAAGAACTTCAATGTTTGGAAACTTCATACATTTTGCTACTAAAAGGCATTGATATACAATTATCTGAGACATAAATCTTCATACAATACTATGGAATATTTGATATCATTTTGGTTTTTAACACATCTTTAAATCCCAGTAGGAGACAGTCGAGGCAAATACCACTGAAATAGGGACCATTTATGAAACAAGAGGGTCATGATGATCCTATATTGTTCACCTGAGAACCATTTATAGATATTGTCAGTGCAGAAGTAAACAAATTTATCACATATACCACAGCACAGGAGTGTAATAAAGCCATTTAATAACAAGAACTGTCAGAGGACAGTAACGCTCGACTATTCGAAAAAGTTGTCACAAGGCTGTTTCATTGAGTATAATAAATTTTACCTATATAAATACATAAAATTGTCCGAAAAGGTACAAAGCCTTGTTATTATTAATAAGATGTTTTATTGAGTAAATCACTGCTTTATTATTATGAATGCATAACATTGTCCAAAAAATGGCACAAACCCTTCATGCAAATCATGTAAGATAATCACAGAAAACATGTGTGTGAAGTTTCAATCCATTCCTTTCAGTAGTTATGGAGATAACAGCTTACACGCAAAAACTTAACCAAGGATTTCTTAGTCGAAAAAGGGGCATAATTATGCAAAAAGGAAAACAGTGTTATGGGACTTGTGCCAATCATGTTCGGTAATCACATGAAAAGATTTTTTGGTTTATTGAGAAACGTACTCAATGTTATTTTACATCAAATAAGAAGAGAGTGGGGTAAGAAAATCTGTTAGATTTTGTCATATTAAATAGGGGCATCAAACTATTATTTAGATACATTTGTGAAAAATACAAAGAAAGTTTACCATGCGCATTTTAAATTATAATCATTTTAAGTTGTTACCCTATCCAATTCCACACAATTCACAGTAAAAATTATGCATAACATTTCAGATTTCATATACAGTCCTACGCATAAACCCTTCCAGCTGCTGAATCTCAGTAAGGGCTTATCAGCTAGTAAATCACTATTAACTGCATGTCTCCCATTAATACGTCCACTGAGTTGAGAGTGTTGTCATTATTTATTGCCCCTCTGTATTCTTAGCTAATGGCCTCAACTTTGAAGGATCAAATTTCTGGAGAAGATACACTCACTAAATTTATCAATGTTTTTTCTCCTTTGTTTTGTAAATGGGTCTGTAACTATACTTTATAACATACGATAATTTTTTTAATTAATAATAAATAAAGTTCAATAGTTATGTGTCACTCATGTTACTGACTGAACCCCCCTCCCGGCCCGCTAAAAACAAAAACAAACTAGAAATGTGTCCATAGGACACGGGTGCCCCCACCTCGCCACTGTTCTGTCAATCTTTTTACAAAGTCAAGGGAAATAACTCTACAAATACTGGATAAATCCACAAGCGAAACCCCAGGTGCAAATCTAAATATCCTGAGCAACCTGCCCATAAGGTTAAATGACTATGTCAAATCCTTTTTGAGTAACTTGCGACACAAGTTGAAAATTGCAAAAAATTTCTAACTCAAGGGCAATAACTCTGAAAATACTAAATAAATCCAGACGAAAATACCTGGTGCACAACTGCACATGCTGATCAATATTCCTGTAAAGTTACATGTCTCTAGGTCAAATACTTTTTGAGTTACGTGCGACACATGTTGAAAATTGCAAAATTTTACTAAGTCAAGGGCAAAAACTCTGAAAATACTAAATAAATCCAGACAAAAAAAACCCAGTTGCACAACTACACATGCTGATCAACATTCCTGTAAAGTTTCATGACTCTAGGTCAAATACTTTTTGAGTTTCGTGCGACACAAGTTAAAAATTGCAAAATTTTACTAAGTCAAGGACAATAACTCTGAAAATACTAAATATATCCACATGAAAATACCCAGGTGCACAACTACACATGCTGATCAACATTCCTGTAAAGTTTCATGACTCTAGGTCAAATACTTTTTGAGTTACGTGCGACACATGTTGAAAATTGCCAAATTTTACTAAGTCAATGGCAATAACCCTGAAAATAATAAAAATAGCCAGACGAAAATACCCAAGTGCACAACAACACATGCTGATCAACATTCCTGTAAAGTTTCATGACTCTAGGTCAAATACTTTTTGAGTTACATGCGACACAAGTTGAAAATTGCAAAATTTTACTAAGTCAAGGGCAATAACTCTGAAAATACTAAAAATATCCAGACGAAAATACCCAGGTGCACAACTACACATGCTGATCAACATTCCTGTAAAGTTTCATGACTCTAGGTCAAATACTTTTTGAGTTACGTGCGACACAAAAGTGAACGGACGGACGGAAGGACGGACAGACGGACGGACAAGGGTAAATCTAAATGCCCGCCACTAACGTGGGGGCACAAAAACAAAAAACTGTTCATAGATGTAACTTTTACTGCAAAATGCAAGACTCTTAACTAAAATGACCAGGTAAGTGATATTTTTATTATAAGCTCGACTATACTAAGAATGTGGTGAGTTGTCCTACTCACCATGGTTTGCAAGTCGACGTCAGTGTCCATACTTTAAATTAATGCTTATGCGCCTATAACTTCTTTATCTCTTAAGGTATCAATTTCAAATATATATTCCTTATCATCGTCCACATCATTTGATAAGGTGCAAAACTCTAAAACCAGTATTTCCAGAACTATATCCCCTTGAACTTAAAATAATGTTATATTTTACTCTAACATCTTCATTTCATATTAAAGTATTGACTTTAAACTTCAAACATGTGTTCCTTATCATCAACTACATCATATGTGACAATGTTTTTTTTTTTTAACTCTAACACCAATTTTTCCAGAATTATCTTCCCATGATTTTTTTTCTCTCAAAAAATGTTACTTTTACTTTCTTTTTTTATTTCTAAAGGTATCAACTTCTAACTTAAGCTTCAAATATATTTCCTTATCATGTGTGACAAGATTCATAACTGTAGCATGAATATTTCAAGGATTATTTCCCCCATTTAACTTTTTTAAATAAAATTGATATTTTATAACTTTAAACAATAACATGTCAAGCTTCATAACTCTAGCATCAATATTTTTAGAATCATCATCCCTTTATACTTAGAATTTTCCTTATTAAGTTCGGACTTCAACAAGAACTGTCACACAAGTGACGAATGCCCCCGAAAAAGTTTCTTAAGCATGCAGGACTGGTAGTATGAAAAGAAAAGAGTATGAAAGTAACTAATTGCTTAATATTTTTCTTTGTATTATTGTACCTATAATCTCTTATTGTGATAGCGTGAACCTTCAAAATATAAGTGTGACCTTGACCTTTGAAGAAGGGACGTGGTTCCTGGACACGACAAAATGTTGTCATGTGATAGACATTTGTGCCAAGTTATTTCAAAATCCCTCAATGCATGACAAAGTTACATACTGGACATGATTGTTGTGTAAGTGGGGACACACAAACGGACAGACGGACGTGAGCCTTAGCTGCAATACATCGTCCTGATGTGGTAGAAATTTGTGCCAAGTTATTATAAAATTTTTCCATGCATGACAAAGTTACAGTCCGGACATGAATGTGTATCTTCAAACTCTTCTCGAATTAATGAATACCTTCAAACTATAAGTATGACCTTGACCTTAAAGGTAGTGATAGGGGTCTTAATCGCGACATGTCGTCTTGATTCGGAAGATATTTATGCCAAGTTATTTTAAGTCCACGAAGTTGGCACAGAGATCGACATTAAACATTCAGCTCGACATTCGATTTATTACTGTTGAGCTGGTATGGGAAACTAGCAAGGCATTGAGCAGAACATTCAGCTCGACATTCAATTTATCATTGTAGAGCTGGGTTGTGAAGCTAGCTAGACATTCAGCACAACATTCAGCTTGACATTCGTTTTTCGTTTAATTTTGAATGTCGAGCTGGGATGGATGTGAAGCTAGCTAGACATTCAGCACAACATTCAGCTCAACATTCGTTTTTCGTTTAATTTTGAATGTCGAGCTGGGATGTGAAGCTGGCTAGACACTCAGCACAACATTCAGCTCAACGTTCGTTTTTTGTCTAATTCTGAATATCGAACTAGGATGTGAAAGCTGGCTAGCATTCAGCAGAACATTCAGCTCGACATTCGTTTTTTTGTCTTATTTTAAATGTCGAGCTGGGATATGAAGCTGGCTAGACATTCAGCACAACATTCAGCTCAACGTTCGTTTTTTGTCTAATTCTGAATATCGAACTAGGATGTGAAGCTGGCTAGACATTCAGCAGAACATTCAGCTCGACATTCGTTTTTTTGCCTTTTTTGAATGTCGATCTGGGATGTGAAGCTGGCTAGACATTCAGCACAACATTCAGCTCAACATCTTTATTTCCTCTAATTCTGAATGTCGAGCTGGGATGTGAAGCTGGCTAGACATTCAGCACAACATTCAGCTCGACATTTGTTTTTGGTCTAATTTTGAATGTCGAGCTGGGATGTGAAGCTGGCTAGACATTCAGCACAACATTCAGTTCGACATTAGTTTTTTGCCTATTTCTTTAATGTCGATCTGGGATGTGAAGCTGGCTAGACATTCAGCACAACAATCAGCTCAACATTCGTTTTTGTCTAATTCTGAATATCGAACTAGGATGTGAAGCTGGCTAGACATTAAGCACAACATTCAGCTCGAAATTCGTTTTTGGTCTAATTTTGAATGTCGAGCTGGGATGAGAAGCTGGCTAGACATTCAGCACAGCATTCAGCTCGACATTCGTTTTTTTGCCTATTTTTAAATGTCGATCTGGGATGTGAAGCTCGCTAGACATTCAGCACAACATTCAGCTCAACATTCGTTTTGTGTTTTATTTTGAATGTCGAGCTGGGATGTGAAGCTGGCTAGACATTCAGCACAAAATTCAGATCGACATTCGTTTATTGCCTATTTTTGAATGTCGATCTGGGATGTGAAGCTGGCTAGACATTCAGCACAACATTTAGCTCAACATTCGTTTTTCTCTAATTCTGAATGTCGTGCTGGATGTGAAGCTGGCTAGACATTCAGCACAACATTCAGCTCGACATTCGTTTGTTGTCTAATTTTTGAATGTCGATCTGGGATGTGAAGCTGGATAGACATTCAGCACAACATTCAGCTCGACATTCGTTTTTTGTCCTAATTTTTGAATGTCGATCTGGGATATGAAGCTGGCTAGACATTCAGCACAACAATCAAGTCGACATTCGTTTTTTGTCTATTTTTGAATGTCGATCTGGGATGTGAAGCTGGCTAGACATTCAGCACAACATTCAGCTCGACATTCGTTTTTTTGTCTAATATTAAACGTCGAGTTGGGATGTGAAGCTGGCTAGACATTCAGCACAACATTCAGCTCGTTTTTGGTCTTATTTTGAATGTCCAACTGGGATGTGAAGTTGGCTATTCATTCAGCACAACATTCAGCTCGTTTTTGGTCTTATTTTGAATGTCCAACTGGGATGTGAAGCTGGCTAGACATTCAGCACAACATTCAGCTCGTTTTTGGTCTTATTTTGAATGTCCAACTGGGATGTGAAGTTGGCTAGTCATTCAGCACATCATTCAGCTCGACATTCGTTTTTTGTCTAAATATAAATGTCGAGCTGGGATGTGAAGCTGGCTAGACATTCAGCAGAACATTCAGCTCGACATTCGTTTTTTTTGTTTTATTTAAAATGTCGAGCTAGGATGTGAAGCTGGCTTGACATTCAGCAGAACATTCAGCTCGACATTCGTTTTTTGCCTATTTTTAAATGTCGATCTGGGATGTGAAGCTGGCTAGACATTCAGCAACACATTCGTTGTTGTGGTTTGTATTTTGAATGTCGAGCTGGGGATGAGAAGTGGCTAGATTCAGACGAGAACATTCGAATCGACATATCGTTTATTGCCTATTTTTTGAAATGTCGATCTTGGATGTGAAGCTGGCTCGACATTCAGCACAATTTTAGCTCAAACATTCGTTTGTTTGTTTAATTCTGAATGTCGTGCGGACGATGTGACGCTGGCTAGACATTCAGCCAAAAATTAGTCGACATTCGTTTTTTTCTCTATGTTTTGAATGTCAGTGGGATGTGAAGCTGGCTATCATTCAGCACAGAAATTCAAGTCGACATTCGTTTTTTGTCTAATTTTGATGTCGAGCTAGGATTTGAAGCTGGCCTAGACAATAGGGTTAGTGTTATTATTTCGGCACACGGAAATAAATATTTAGCTATGAACATGTTCTTCCTTTATTTTTCATGGACTGTTGTTTCGTTCAACCTGTATGGTTTTCTTTTTGTAACTGTTGATGTCGATAATTATTCATTTGAGCATTAGGTTTATTTTATATCAAAAGATAATTTGAGGTTAGAAGGACTTTAATTTTAAAATTGTGTTGTTTGTTGGTACCATGGCTTCATCATTTCGTATTGTAACAAATTTTGTTCAACTGAGTGCCAGTTTTGAGTAATGTCAATTTACCTTTTTAGTCAATGTAAATGGATGCATCAGAGAGCATTTTTTTATGAATGTTTATTTGATTAAATTTTTGAATAATGTTAATATACATGTATTAAGAACTTATATTATATCAGGCAGCGTCAACGTGAATTACATTTTATTTACTCTTTTTATCAATAAGCAGACGGCATTCTCACGTTAATCTATCGATTGTACAAATAGGATCAGACAAATGCATTCCTTGTTTTTTTTTTTTTGTATCGTTCATCTCGTTTTATTGAGTACCGAATATAAATTATAAATAATTTACTTTGACATAAATTTCCTGGATAATTATGTTCAATTTCGATTATACGATTAGTGAAGATTTGCCATCTTCTTTCTCCTAATGATTAAGCTTGAAAGAAATGTCCAGTGGACAGGGATGGACCCCACACACACTTGTTTTTGTCGATTGTAAGGTACGCTATGCAGGCATACCTAGAGCTATGCAGCCCCACCCCCCGCTGTCTCAGTGTATTGGAAAACACAATCATTTTTCCAAGTGGTGGCATCTTGTTTCCCATATGTCGAGTTTCATCTCGTCTATATCTAACTTTCTTAAAGAACTTATAGCCAGCCAGAAAAATTTCAAATCTGACCAACTGACCTAAAAGTTTCTGACTTACATGAAATAAACTGTACTTTGAATGAGCAAGGCCTCGTTAACATGTTTCAAACTAGATAAGGGCATACTCTTATCTACCTTTTTTGGCTATGGCGCGACACATTGATTATGCAAAGTGTATACTAAGTCAAGGGTTATTACTCATGCGGGGGGGGGAATCACGCCGTTCGTTCTCAATCAAACAAGATGGCGGGATGCTGCCGAAAAGTAAAGTATTCCTTTTTCTTCGCTGAAATCCTCTGAATGTTCTTGTGTGAAGGTACATATCAATGGACCTTCTCCACAATTTTCCTGACACACAGGATTTTATTCATGATGTTTCGTTCCGCCGTATTTCATCTGAAATGGCAGTCACCAATATTCGAAGCGTGGATTTTCCACCGGTTTGATCGTGGTAACCTACGGCTTCTTCTCTAAAAATTCACTTTTTCGTTTTACATTAATGTAATTAACTGCATCCACCGACTTTAAAAAGTTTGTAATAATGTTGTACAAGTAAAGCATCCATTGCCCATTCTTGCTATATTCCATACGTAAATATTAATATGGCCCGGCATTTTCTGAAATGATAACGTTGACGCACAAAATATCAATGATAACGTAGCTGGCGCATTTTTACTACTTGGTAGATTTCAATTTGTCCAGTCAGCTGAATAATGAAAACATTTCATGTAGGAAATAATAGATATCTGAAAAAAAATGTTGGTCAGGATAGAAATAATAATTGAACAATGCTACACACATCGGGTATAAAATATCTTGCTGGTTGGATGGCATTATAGATATTCGTTGTTGATATACCATGTAATTAAAACACACGTGTATAGTTTGCGAATATTTTTATAAAATGCAGAATGGGAAAGAAAAAAAGCCTCCACTTTCAGGAAACATTTCGCAGTGTTGTACGATAACTATGGTCTTTTCCTCTTATCAGGAAGAAAAAACGCATTCAACAAAGCAAATATGTTCAAAAGGTCGGACGGCTTGATATATTTTCTTTTCCAATGAAAAAAGTCTAAATCATTTCCTAACAAATTTCTGATAAGAAAATCTTAATATTTGAACCGCGTCAAACATAAACAAAACGAAACGTGATTGCGACTAGCTTACACCCAGATGAGATGAGCCTGTGTTTATTCAATCTGGTCGCTCATTGAAAGAAAAATACATAACAGAGAATAATGAATGAGTGTAGGTTCTATATTGAATTTATTGAATGAGTTAGAAAATAATGTTATGCAGAAACCTTCAATTATTTTAGTAAATAAGAACTTTTATTTTTATTTGACGAGCGGTTAATATTGAGATGCAACCATTTAGCGTGACGTTGTGTCACTATGACGTCAGATATATTTGCGCGACATAGCCTTACAGTTTTTTTATAACAGTAGACAGTAGACATTTTATTTTACTCAAATAGGTTTTAAGCCGATGAGGACATAAAACATGAACACTAACGAACAGTGTATGACATAAACATATAAATATAATATCAACAATCATGAAAAAGATTTGAGAAGATCAATTTTGATTGATAAAGTTAATACCAGCCGAAATTTTCTTAAGTAGTTACAATGAACATTTTCATATCAAAATTGATCTTTAAACACTAACTTATAGATCTCTTGTATATACATATACATATATAAATGTACATACATACATGAAACCATTAATGCAAAATTGTTGTACATTAATTGATTTTTGAATACATAAACGCAATTACCTATGTTTATACACATTATCCTTAAAAAATGAAGATCCCTTCGCATCAATTGCGGATTTCATAATTGTAAATGAAAGGAACGTCATAATTTGATCAAAACAATAACATGCAAGAATTTGCCTATCATATTCTGGCGTTTTTTTTTCCACATACGCCCAACAAAAAACAATAATTTCTTAAAAATATTATTGCAGGCATCAGCAATAAAGAGTGATATTAGAATTTGCTTATTAATTTCTAGTAGTAAACATTTTACCGACCATGAAATATAAATATTCAAATCAGATTTGGCTTTCGATGTTTTTTCGATGCCGGAAAACTCGTCTGAAACCTTAAATGCCAGACCGCTCATGCGCTTAGATGACGTCATTATCTTTATGAAAGAACGGTTTTAAAAATTATTACGCTTCTCTTAAAACTAGTGTTTACGAAGTATATGTTAGTGTTCATCCATGCTGTTCTAACTTCGACGGGAGCGCAATAGCGACCGGAGAAAATATTTCTTATTTCTGTAGAAAAGCTACGGATGAATAGGTCAAGCTTTATATGGCTTCATTAATATTTACTTTATTTCGCCACTTTACCTGTCCATTTTCACGAAACATTATGAAAAAAGTAGAAGGCTGCTATGAACGGACTTTGATACATCATCGACTTTTGTTCTTCTGTGAAAATTGACACAAAGAAATTTAAGAAATACAGCGTTTTCATTGGATGAAAAATAAAGCTGGATACTAATATTATTTATTTCAGTTTCTTTATTTGGTTCTACACATCCGCTTATGTCTGTTAAACATAACCTTTCTATTATATAGAAAATGAATTAATCAGAAAAAAGCGCCGTACGTTATCATTGATATTTTGTGCGCCATACGTTATCATTTCCAGGAAATGCCCCGATATTAATATTTTTAGCGGTTATTCTAGTCAGAATGGACATGAATGCTTAGATGACGACAGATTACAACTTTTTAAAGTCAGTGGTTACAGTTAATATACAAATATGTAAACGAAACAGTGAATTTTAGAGAAGAGACGTACGTTACCACGATCAAAAAGGTGGAAAATTCTCTCGCTTCGAACCTGGTGACGCGCATTTCAGATGAAGTACGGGACGAAACATCATGGAATAAAATCCTGTGTGTCAGGAAAATTGTGAAGAAGGTTATTATATGTAACTTTTGATTAGAACATCACGAATTTCAGGAAAAAAGGAAGAAAACCTATTTTGGGCTGCATCCGCCATCTCGTTTGATTGGGTAACGAACGGCGTGATTCTCCCCCGTGTTACTTAAACAAACCTTACACAAATGTAAGACCTTCAGCTCGACATCAACTAATGTTGTGCTCAATGTCTAGGCAGCAACATATCCCAGCTCGAAATTTAACATTAGACAAAAAAAGAATGTCGAGCTGAATGTTCTGCTGAATGTCTAGCCAGTTTCACATCCCAGCTCGACATTCAAAAATAGACAAAAAACGAATGTCGAGCTGAATGTTGAGCTGAATGTCTAGCCAGCTTCACATCCCAGCTCGACATTCAAAAATAGACAAAAAAACGAATGTCGAGCTGAATGTTGTGCTGAATGTCCAGCCAGCTTCACATCCCAGCTCGACATTCAAAATTAGACAACAAACGAATGTCGAGCTGAATGTTGTGCTGAATGTCTAGCCAGTTTCACATTCCAGCTCGACATTCAAAATTAGACAAAAAACGAATGTCGAGCTGAATGTTGTGCTGAATGTCTAGCCAGCTTCACATCCCAGCTCGACATTCAAAAATAGACAAAAAACGAATGTCGAGCTGAATGTTGTGCTGAATGTCTAGCCAGCTTCACATCCCAGCTCGACATTCATAATAAGACCAAAAGCGAATGTTGAGCTGAATGTTCTGCTGAATGTCTAGCCAGCTTCACATCCAAGCTTGACATTCAAAATTTGACAGAAAACGAATGTCGAGCTGAATGTTGTGCTGAATGTCTAGCCAGCTTCACAACCAAGCTCGATATTCAAAATTAGATAAAAAACGAATGTTGAGCTGAATGTTCTGCTGAATTTCTAGCCAACTTCACATCCTAGCTCTACATTAAAAATTAGACAAAAAACGAGTGTCGAGCTAAATGTTGTGCTGAATGTCAAGCCAGCTGCACATCCCAGATCGACATTCAAAAATAGACAAAAACGAATGTCGACCTGAATGTTGTGCTGAATGTCTAGCCAGCTTCACATCCCAGCACGACATTCAAAATTAGACAAAAAACGAATGTCGAGCTGAATGTTGTGCTGAATGTCTAGCCAGCTTCACATCCCAGCTCGACATTCAAAAATAGAGAAAAAACGAATGTCGAGCTGAATGTTGTTCTGAATGTCTAGCCAGCTTAACATCCCAGCTCGACATTCAAAAATAGACAAAAAACGAATGTCGAGCTGAATGTTGTGCTGAATGTCTAGCCAGCTTCACATCCCAGCTCGACATTCAAAATAAGACCAATTCGAATGTCGAGCTGAATGTTCTGCTGAATGTCTAGCCAGCTTCACATCCCAGATCGACATTCAAAAATAGGCAAAAAACGAATGTCGAGCTGAATGTTGTGCTGAATGTCTAGCCAGCTTCACATCCCAGCTCGACATTCAAAATTAAACAAAAAACCAATGTTGAGCTGAATGTTGTTCTGAATGTCTAGCCAGCTTCACATCCCAGATCGACATTCAAAAATAGGCAAAAAACGAATGTCGATCTGAATGTTGTGCTGAATGTCTAGCTAGCTTCACATCCCAGCTCGACATTTAAAATTAGACAAAAAACGAATGTCGAGTTGAATGATTTTCTGAATGTCTAGCCAGTTTCAAATCCCAGCTCGACATTCAAAATTAGACAAAAACGAATTTCGAGCTGAATGTTGTGCTGAATGTCTAGCCAGCTTCACGTCCCAGCTCGACATTAATAATTGGACAACAAACGAATGTCGAGCTGAATGTTGTGCTGAATGTCTAGCCAGCTTCACATTCCAGCTCGACATTCAAAATTAGACAAAAAACGAATGTCGACCTGAATGTTGTGCTGAATGTCTAGCCAGCTTCACATCCTAGCTCTACATTCAAAATTAGACAAAAAACGAGTGTCGAGCTGAATGTTGTGCTGAATGTCAAGCCAGCAGCACATCCCAGATCGAAATTCAAAAATAGACAAAAACGAATGTCGTGCTGAATGTTGTGCTGAATGTCTAGCCAGCTTCACATCCCAGCACGACATTCAAAATTAGACAAAAAAACGAATGTCGAGCTGAATGTTGTGCTGAATGTCTAGGCAGCTTCACATCCCAGCTCGACATTCAAAGTCAGACAAAAAACGAATGTCGAGCTGAATGTTGTGCTGAAGGTCTAGCCAGCTTTACATTCAATCTCGAAATTGAAAAATAGAGAAAAAACGAATGTCGATCTGAATGTTGTGCTGAATGTCTAGCTAGCTTCACATCCAAGATCGACATTCAAAAAATAGTCAAAAAACGAATGTCGAGCTGAATGTTGTGCTGAATGTCTAGCCAGCTTCACATCCAAGCTCTACATTCAAAATTAGACAAAAAACGAGTGTCGAGCTGAATGTTGTGCTGAATGTCAAGCCAGCTGCACATCGCAGATCGACATTCAAAAATAGACAAAAACGAATGTCGAGCTGAATGTTGTGCTGAATGTCTATCCAGCTTCACATCCCAGCACGACATTCAAAATTAGACAAAAAACGAATGTCGAGCTGAATGTTGTGCTGAATGTCTAGGCAGATTCACATCCCAGCTCAACATTCAAAATTAAACAAAAAACGAATGTTGAGCTGAATGTTGTGCTGAATGTCTAGCTAGCTTCACATCCCAGATCGACATTCAAAAAATAGTCAAAAAAACGAATGTCGAGCTGAATGTTGTGCTGAATGTTGTGCTGAATGTCCAGCCAGCTTCACATTCCAGCTCGACATTCAAAATTAAACAAAACACGAATGTTGAGCTGAACGTTGTTCTGAATGTCTAGCCAGCTTCACATCCCAGATCGACAATCAAAAATAGGCAAAAAAACGAATGCCGCTCTGAATGTTGTGCTGAATGTCTAGCCAGCTTCACATCCCAGCTCGACATTAAAAATAAGACAAAAAACGAATGTCGAACTGAATGTTGTGCTGAATGTCTAGCCAGCTTCACAGCCCAGCTCAACATTCAAAATAAGACCAAAAGCGAATGTCAAGCTGAATGTTCTGCTGAATGTCTAGCCAGCTTCACATCCCAGCTTGACATTAAAAATTAGACAAAAAACGAATGTCGAGTTGAATGTTCTTCTGAATGTTTAGCCAGTTTCACATCCCAGCTCGACATCTAAAATTAGACAAAAAACGAATGTCGAACTGAATGTTGTGCTGAATGTCTAGCCAGTTTCACATCCCAGCTCGACATTCAAAATTAGACAAAAAACGAATGTCGAGCTGAATGTTGTGCTGAATGTCACGCCAGATTCACATCCCAGCTGGACATTCAAAATAAGACCAAAAAACGAATGTCGAACTGAATGTTGTGCTGAATGTCTAGCCAGCTTCACATCCCAGATCGACGTTCAAAAATTAGTCAAAAAACGAATGTCGAGCTGAATGTTGTGCTGAATGTCTAGCCAGCTTCACATCCCAGCTGAACATTCAAAATTAAACAAAAAACGAATGTTGAGCTAAATGTTGTGCTGAATGTCTAGCTAGCTTCACATCCCAGATCAACATTCAAAAAATAGTCAAAAAACGTATGTCGAGCTAAATGTTCTGCTGAATGTCTAGCCAGCTTCACATCCCAGCACGACATTCAAAATTAGACAAAAAACGAATGTCGAGCTGAATGTTGTGCTGAATGTCTAGCCAGCTTCACATCCCAGCTTGACATTCAAAAATAGAGAAAAAAGGAATGTCGAGTTGAATGTTGTGCTGAATGTCTAGCCAGCTTCACATTCCAGCTCGACATTCAAAATTAGACAAAAAACGAATGTCGAGCTGAATGTTGTGCTGAATGTCTAGCCAGCTTCTCATCCCAGCTCGACATTCAAAATAAGACCAAAAGCGAATGTCGAGCTGAATGTTCTGCTGAATGTCTAGCCAGCTTCACATCCCAGATCGACATTCAAAAATAGGCAAAAAACGAATGTTGAGCTGAATGTTGTGCTGAATGTCTAGCCAGCTTCACATCCCAGCTCGACATTCAAAATTAAACAAAAAACGAATGTTGAGCTGAATATTGTTCTGAATGTCTAGCCAGCTTCAAATCCCAGATCGACAATCAAAAATAGGCAAAAAACGAATGTCGATCTGAATGTTGTGCTTAATGTCTAGCCAGCTTCACATCCCAGCTCGACATTAAAAAATAGACAAAAAACGAATGTCGAGCTTAATGTTGTGCTGAATGTCTAGCCAGCTTCACATCCCAGCTCAACATTCAAAATAAGACCAAAAACGAATGTCGAGCTGAATGTTCTGCTGAATGTCTAGCCAGCTTCACATCCCAGATCGACACTCAAAAATAGGCAAAAAACGATTGTCGAGCTGAATATTGTGCTGAATGTCTAGCCAGCTTCACAACCAAGCTCGATAGTCAAAATTAGACAACAAACGAATGTCGAGCTGAATGTTGTGCTGAATATCTAGCCAGCTTCACATCCCAGCACGACATTCAAAATTAGACAAAAAACGAATGTCGAGCTGAATGTTGTGCTGAATGTCTAGCCAGCTTCACATCCCCAGCTCGAAATTCAAAAATAGAGAAAAAATGAATGTCGAGCTGAATGTTGTGCTGAATGTCTAGCCAGCTTCACATCCCAGCTCGACATTCAAAATTAGACAAAAAACGAATGTCGAGCTGAATGTTGTGCTGAATGTCTAGCCAGCTTCACATCCCAGCTCAACATTCAAAATAAGACCAAAAACGAATGTCGAGCTGAATGTTCTGCTGAATGTCTAGCCAGCTTCACATCCCAGATCGACATTCAAAAATAGGCAAAAAACGAATGTCGAGCTGAATGTTGTGCTGAATGTCTAGCCAGCTTCACATCCCAGCTCGACATTCAAAATTAAACAAAAAACGAATGTTGAGCTGAATATTGTTCTGAATGTCTAGCCAGCTTCAAATCCCAGATCGACAATCAAAAATAGGCAAAAAACGAATGTCGATCTGAATGTTGTGCTTAATGTCTAGCCAGCTTCACATCCCAGCTCGACATTAAAAAATAGACAAAAAAACGAATGTCGAGCTTAATGTTGTGCTGAATGTCTAGCCAGCTTCACATCCCAGCTCAACATTCAAAATAAGACCAAAAGCGAATGTCGAGCTGAATGTTCTGCTGAATGTCTAGCCAGCTTCACATCCCAGATCGACACTCAAAAATAGGCAAAAAAACGATTGTCGAGCTGAATATTGTGCTGAATGTCTAGCCAGCTTCACAACCAAGCTCGATAGTCAAAATTAGACAACAAACGAATGTCGAGCTGAATGTTGTGCTGAATATCTAGCCAGCTTCACATCCCAGCACGACATTCAAAATTAGACAAAAAACGAATGTCGAGCTGAATGTTGTGCTGAATGTCTAGCCAGCTTCACATCCCAGCTCGACATTCAAAAATAGACGAAAAAATGAATGTCGAGCTGAATGTTGTGCTGAATGTCTAGCCAGCTTCACATCCCAGCTCGACATTCAAAATTAGACAAAAAACGAATGTCGAGCTGAATGTTGTGCTGAATGTCTAGCCAGCTTCACATCCCAGCTCGACATTCAAAATAAGACCAAAAACGAATGTCGAGCTGAATGTTCTGCTGAATGTCTAGCCAGCTTCACATCCCAGATCGACATTCAAAAATAGGCAAAAAACGAATGTCGAGCTGAATGTTGTGCTGAATGTCTAGCCAGCTTCACATCCCAGCTCGACATTCAAAATTAAACAAAAAACGAATGTTGAGCTGAATGTTGTTCTGAATGTCTAGCCAGCTTCACATCCCAGATCGACATTCAAAAATAGGCAAAAAACGAATGTCGATCTGAATGTTGTGTTGAATGTCTAGCTAGCTTCACATCCCAGCTCGACATTAAAAATTAGACAGAAAAAACGAATGTCGAGTTGAATGTTGTTCTGAATGTCTAGCCAGTTTCACATCCAAGCTCGACATTCAAAATTAGACAAAAAACGAATGTCGAGCTGAATGTTGGGCTGAATGTCTAGGCAGATTCACATCCCAGCTCAACATTCAAAATTAAACAAAAAACGAATGTTGAGCTGAATGTTGTGCTGAATATCTAGCTAGCTTCACATCCCAGATCGACATTCAAAAAATAGTCAAAAAACGAATGTCGAGCTGAATGTTGTGCTGAATGTTGTGCTGAATGTCCAGCCAGCTTCACATCCCAGCTCGACATTCAAAATTAAACAAAACACGAATGTTGAGCTGAACGTTGTTCTGAATGTCTAGCCAGCTTCACATCCCAGATCGACAATCAAAAATAGGCAAAAAACGAATGCCGCTCTGAATGTTGTGCTGAATGTCTAGCCAGCTTCACATCCCAGCTCGACATTAAAAATGAGACAAAAAACGAATGTCGAACTGAATGTTGTGCTGAATGTCTAGCCAGCTTCACAGCCCAGCTCAACATTCAAAATAAGACCAAAAGCGAATGTCAAGCTGAATGTTCTGCTGAATGTCTAGCCAGCTTCAAATCCCAGATCGACATTCAAAAATAGGCAAAAAACGAATGTCGATCTGAATGTTGTGCTGAATGTCTAGCTAGCTTCACATCCCAGCTTGACATTAAAAATTAGACAAAAAACGAATGTCGAGTTGAATGTTCTTCTGAATGTTTAGCCAGTTTCACATCCCAGCTCGACATCTAAAATTAGACAAAAAACGAATGTCGAACTGAATGTTGTGCTGAATGTCTAGCCAGTTTCACATCCCAGCTCGACATTCAAAATTAGACAAAAAACGAATGTCGAGCTGAATGTTGTGCTGAATGTCACGCGAGATTCACATCCCAGCTGGACATTCAAAATAAGACCAAAAACGAATGTCGAACTGAATGTTGTGCTGAATGTCTAGCCAGCTTCACATCCCAGATCGACATTCAAAAATTAGTCAAAAAACGAATGTCGAGCTGAATGTTGTGCTGAATGTCTAGCCAGCTTCACATCCCAGCTCAACATTCAAAATTAAACAAAAAACGAATGTTGAGCTAAATGTTGTGCTGAATGTCTAGCTAGCTTCACATCCCAGATCAACATTCAAAAAATAGTCAAAAAACGTATGTCGAGCTGAATGTTCTGCTGAATGTCTAGCCAGCTTCACATCCCAGCTCGACATTCAAAATAAGACCAAAAGCGAATGTCGGACTGAATGTTCTGCTGAATGTCTAGCCAGTTTCACATCCCAGATCGACATTCAAAAATAGGCAAAAAACAAATGTCGAGCTGAATGTTGTGCTGAATGTCTAGCCAGCTTCACATCCCAGCTCGACATTCAAAATTAAACAGAAACGAATGTTTCTGAATGTCTAGCCAGCTTCCCATCCCAGATCGACATTCAAAAATAGGCAAAAAACGAATGTCGATCTGAATGTTGTGCTGATTGTCTAGCCAATTTCACATCCCAGCTCGACATTCAAAATAGAGATAAAACGAATGTCCAGCTGAATGTTGTGCTGAATGTCTAGCCAGTTTCACATCCCAGCTCGACATTCAAAATAAGACCAAAAACGAATGTCGAGCTGAATGTTGTGCTGAATGTCTAGCCAGCTTCACATCCCAGATCGACATTCAGAAAATAGTCAAAAAACGAATGTCGAGCTGAATGTTGTGCTGAATGTCTAGGCAGCTTCACATCCCAGCTCAACATTCAAAATTAAACAAATAAGAATGTTGACCTGAATGTTGTGCTGAATGTCTAGCTAGCTTCACATCCCAGATCGATATTCAAAAAATAGTCAAAAAACGAATGTCGAGCTGAATGTTGTGCTGAATGTTGTGCTGAATGTCTAGCCAGCTTCACATCCTAGCTCTACATTCAAAATTAGACAAAAAACGAGTGTCGAGCTGAATGTTGTGCTGAATGTCAAGCCAGCTGCACATCCCAGATCGACATTCAAAAATAGACAAAAACGAATGTCGAGCTGAATGTTGTGCTGAATGTCTATCCAGCTTCACATCCCAGCACGACATTCAAAATTAGACAAAACACGAATGTCGAGCTTAATGTTGTGCTGAATGTCTAGCCAGCTTCACATCCCAGCTCGACATTCAAAAATAGAGAAAAAAGGAATGTCGAGCTGAATGTTGTGCTGAATGTCTAGCCAGCTTCACATCCCAGCTCGACATTCAAAATTAGACAAAAAACCGAATGTCGAGCTGAATGTTGTGCTGAATGTCTAGCCAGCTTCACATCCCAGCTCGACATTCAAAATAAGACCAAAAACGAATGTCGAGCTGAATGTTCTGCTGAATGTCTAGCCAGCTTCACATCCCAGATCGACATTCAAAAATAGGCAAAAAACGAATGTTGAGCTGAATGTTGTGCTGAATGTCTAGCCAGCTTCACATCCCAGCTCGACATTCAAAATTAAACAAAAAACGAATGTTGAGCTGAATGTTGTGCTGAATGTCCAGCCAGCTTCACGTCCCAGCTCGACATTCAAAATTAGACAACAAACGAATGTCGATCTGAATGTTGTGCTGAATGTCTAGCCAGCTTCACATCCCAGCTCGACATTAAAAAATAGACAAAAAACGAATGTCGAGCGGAATGTTGTGCTGAATGTCTAGCCAGCTTAACATCCCAGCTCAACATTCAAAATAAGACCAAAAGCGAATGTCGAGCTGAATGTTCTACTGAATGTCTAGCCAGCTTCACATCCAAGATCGACACTCAAAAATAGGCAAAAAACGATTGTCGAGCTGATAATTGTGCTGAATGTCTAGCCAGCTTCACAACCAAGCTCAATAGTCAAAAATTGGACAAAAAACGAATGTTGAGCTGAATGTTATGCTGAATGTCTAGCCAGCTTCCCATCCCAGCACGACGTTCAAAATTAGACAAAAAACGAATGTCGAGCTGAATGTTGTGCTGAATGTCTAGGCAGCTTCACATCCCAGCTCGACATTCAAAATAAGACCAAAAGCGAATGTCGAGCTGAATGTTCTGCTGAATGTCTAGCCAGCTTCACATCCCAGATCGACATTCAAAAATAGGCAAAAAACGAATGTCGAGCTGAATGTTGTGCTGAATGTCACGCCAGATTCACATCCCAGCTCGACATTCAAAATTAAACAAAAAACGAATGTTGAGCTGAATGTTGTTCTGAATGTCTAGCCAGCTTCACATCCCAGATCGACATTCAAAAATAGGCAAAAAAACGAATGTCGATCTGAATGTTGTGTTGAATGTCTAGCTAGCTTCACATCCCAGCTCGACAGTAAAAATTAGACAAAAAAACGAATGTCGAGTTGAATGTTGTTCTGAATGTCTAGCCAGTTTCACATCCCAGCTCGACATTCAAAATTAGACAAAAACGAATGTCGAGCTGAATGTTGTGCTGAATGTCTAGGCAGCTTCACATCCCAGCTCAGCATTCAAAATTAAACAAAAAACGAATGTTGAGCTGAATGTTGTGCTGAATGTCTAGCTAGCTTCACATCCCAGATCGACATTCAAAAAATAGTCAAAAAACGATTGTCGAGCTGAATGTTGTGCTGAATGTTGTGCTGAATGTCTAGCCAGCTTCACATCCCAGCTCGACATTAAAAATTAAACAAAACACGAATGTTGAGCTGAATGTTGTTCTGAATGTCTAGCCAGCTTCACATCCAAGATCGACAATCAAAAATAGGCAAAAAACGAATGTCGCTCTGAATGTTGTGCTGAATGTCTAGCCAGCTTCACATCCCAGATCGACATTCAAAAATAGGCAAAAAAACGAATGTCGAGCTGAATGTTGTGCTGAATGTCTAGTCAGCTTCACATCCCAGCTCGACATTCAAAATTAGACAAAAAACGAATGTCGAGCTGAATGTTGTGTTGAATGTCTAGCCAGCTTCATATCCCAGCTCGAAATTCAAAAATAGAGAAAAAACGAATGTCGAACTGAATATTGTGCTGAATGTCTATCCAGCTTCACATCCCAGCTCGACATTTAAAAATAATGAAAAAACGAATGTTGAGCTGAATGTTGTTCTGAATGTCTAGCCAGCTTCACATCCCAGATAGTATTTCAAAATAAGACCAAAAACGAATGTCGACCTGAATGTTGTGTTGAATGTCTAGCCAGCTTCACATCCCAGCTCGACATTCAAAATAAGACACAAAACGAATGTCAAGGTGAATGTTGTGCTGAATGTCTAGCTAGCTTCACAGCCCAGCTCAACAATGATAAATCGAATGTCGAGCTGAATGTTCTGCTCAATGTCTTGCTAGCTTCCCACACCAGCTCAACAGTGATAAATCGAATGTCGAGCTGAATGTTTAATGTCGATCTCTGTGCCAACTTCATGGACTTAGTTATTTTGTAATCCTTTGATGCATGACAGTCCGGACACGAATGTGTGTAACTATAAACTCTAATGTTGATATAGTGAACTTCAAAATGGTAGCGTGACCTTAACCTTTGAGATAGGGGTGTGATAAGTTGACGCGACACATCGTCTTGATGTGGTAGACATTTATGCCAAGTTATTCTAAAATTCTCCCATGCATGACAAAGTTACATTCCGGACACAAATGTGTGAACCTATAAACTTTTATTGTGATAAAGTGAAACTTCAAAATGTTATTGTGACCTTGACTTCTGAGGTAGGTACGTAATACTTGGACGCGACACATCGTCTTGATGTGGTAGACATTAATGCCTAGTTATTTAAATATCATTTCATGCATGACAAAGTTATATAGTCCGGCCAGGAATGAAGTGGGGACGCACAGACAGACGGACGTCCAGACAGACAGACAGAGGGACGGTGCGATTTTAATATGCCTCCCTTCGGCGGCATAAAAATGTTTCTTATCAACACCTTTATCAGATGCGATTAGATTTATAACTCAAGTCCTGTATTTCTAGAATTATCTGCATTTCATTTTTTGATTAAGGATTTATTGAAAATTAATATATTTCTAAGAATTATCTTTGTTATTATAAATGACATCAACTCTAGACTTAAGATAATTGTCCTTTGTCATTACTCACATCATGCATGACAAGGTTTATAACTCTAGCATCCTTATTTCAAGCGATATTTCCTCTTTGAACTTAGAATTTTACTTTAAAAACTTTATTTACTTTTTGCTTCTTTCATTTTGGTACCTTTTTCTTTAAAAAAAATTCAAATTCATCTCTTTTCCTACTATATTGAATGAAAAGCTTCAATTATGTTTTGAATCCATTATTATTATTACTAAACATTATTTTGCTCCTTCTGAAAAAAGAAAAAGAATGTAAATTACTGAGGTATGATATGCCTTTAATATGAAAGTAATTTACAAAATTATTTTCATTGTGAGTTGTAAGTGATTAAAAACCTTTTTTTACTGTAATCCAATTTTTATTTGTCTTCTTTACACTAAAAAGTTAAATCTTAGTTTTTCGTTACATCTAAAATGTTCTTTAGTATTCCAGCTTAAACTATACATTCTTGAAACATGATAGGATCATAAAACATTCAAGGGTGCTGCTATAAGTAATACAGTGACAAGCCGTGTAATCATAATTAAATGCTCATCACTGACCAGAGATAGGAAATTTTGGGGAAAACTGGGAATCTTGGGTTTATGCGTAGGACTGTATCAAAAATAAGAAAGAAAAAAATCAATATCTGGCCAAACAAAAAAAAGAAAAAAAAGAAAAAAATTAAAGAAGGAAAAAATTGTCTCTTCTGGGGTTTGAATCCACGCCCTATAGAAATTCAGTGTTCTCACTGAGAATGAATACTCTTCAAAAAGGAGATTTTGCATTGTAGGCACCCAAGACCTTAATTGTAAGCTCTATAATGGCCTGTAGTTTCACAGAAGAAATTTTTTGTAATGTCATATTAAATGTAATTATGAGAAAACTTAATCTTTACCTTAAACACATATTAACCCATTACTGCATGAGCATTTTGTGAAAAATGTCTGTGTTTTCATTGAAAAGCCTCCTATTACCTAATACTCCTATTATTAATTAGTTCAAATTGCTATGGAACAATAGAAAATGCTGTACATGGTATCCCTACTTTTCAATTCATCAAACTTGGCACAAATTTTGACTCGGTCAAAGCACTTGTAACGGCATGCTCAATCTTAAATTTCCTGTTACTTTAAACACATATTAAAGGCACATTATACATCAGAAACAAATAAATTTATATTTCTTTAGGAAGGACATACATTAATTTCATAATGTTTAAATAATGGATTAAGATAATATGAGATGCTTTTTACCTGAAATAAGTAAAGATACATGTTAAATAATTATTCTCATAAAAGAAGCAGAATGTAAACAAAGTAGTATTTTGACTTCCATACAAAACACTAATTCACTATAACTGTAACTATTTCCAAACAGCAACAGATGAAAAAGATAGTTTAGGTAATAGGCCAATAAGTTTTTTTTGGATACTTAAAGTAAACCAAAATTTAAAAGCTTTTAAGAAATATAAGAAATATAAGAATATTAAACATTTCTGCGGCATAATGGTCCTTTAAAGCTGGTTATATTTAAAAGCTTACCACAGAAACGTGACATAAGGTGTGAACCCGTTTTGATAGGTTGTTCCATCATTCCACGTACAGTTCATGGAGTCAAGATAATTATCTACAACACAGTTTACAGCATCCAATTCAACCGGCATGGCTAAAATAATAAAAATAGCTTTTGGTCATGTATAGATAGATTATTATACATGTATATGTAATAATTGTGTAATATTTTTAAACAGCATCAATTCACAGGTGCCTGATGTTTAACATCCCCTTAATACCGTCTTATATCTATACTTATAAACATTTTATCATATAAATATACTAGTATAGGGGTAGGGTAGGTGTTTGGCTGTGTAAGACATCAGGCACCTGTGCATCAATTTAAACATCAAACCGACATTGACACTGGTGCCCCTACTTTCCACTATTTTGTCAATCTTGACTAAAGTCATTCAATAACAAAAACTTTACAAATACTGAATAAATCCATAAGCAAACCCCAAGGTGCATCACTACACATGCTGACCAACATATACTTTCAGGAATACAGATCAATTACTTTTTAGTTATGCATGAAAAAGTCTATAATTAACACTAAGTCAAATGCAATAACTCTAAAAAAGACTAAAATAATCCACAAGTAATTTTGAACCCCAGGTGCACACAAATAGAAAATTGGAAATATTTACTAAGTCAAGGGCAATAACTCTAACAAAGCAGAATTAATCCACAAGCTAAACAACAGGTGCACAATTTAACATGCTTATGAACATTCCTGTAAATATTCATGACTGTAAGTCACACATTTTTTAGCAATGCGCGAAAAATATGAAAATTGTATATTTTTACTAAATCAAGGGCAATTACTCTTCAAATACTCAATACATCCACAAGAAAACCCCAAGGTGCAAAATCAGATATACTGAACAACATTCCTATTAAGTTTTATGACGATAGGCCAAATACTTTTGAGCTACGCACAACACAAATGGCAAAATTCGAATTTTTACTAAGTCAGGGGCCATTACTCTGATAAAACAGAATAAATCCACAAGTAAAACATCAGGTGCAAAACATCCTAAGCAACATTTCTGTAAAATTTCATGACCCTAGGTCAAAATGTTTTAGCTTCATGCGACACAAGCTAAAATTTGCAAATTTTCACTAAGTCAGGGCAATAACTCTACAAATACTGAATAAATCCGCACACAAATACCCAGATGCACAACTACACATGCTGATGAACATTCCTTTAAAGTTTCATGACTCAAAAGGGAGCATACTTCAGTCAAAATACATGGCAGAGTAATGAATCTTGAGATGTGACCTTCAATTATGACCCTAAGTACATATGTAAAGATATTTGATAGTTTTTATGACCCTTAACCTTTAACCAAAATTTCTAAGTTTCAAAGGGGCATAATTCTGCAAATATTGCAGGCAGAGTTATGCAAATTTGCAAACTGATGTAAATTATTACTATAAAAAAAGTATTGTAAATTTCTATTGAATATCTCAAGCAATAATTGAGATATTTGACTTTACAAAAGCTTTCAAAAAATCTAAATTTCTAAGTTAAAAATGGACATTATTCTGTAAATATTGTAGGCAGAGTTATCCAACCTGTCAATCTGATGTACATTGTAACTATAATAAAGTAATGTTAGTTTCAATTGAATATCTCAAGCAATAATTTAGATATTTGACTTTACAAAAAACTTTAACCAACGCAGACACCGACACGGACACCGACGCTGGGGCGACTGCAATAGCACTCCATATTTTTCGAATAGTCGAGCTAAAAAGGTATCTGTAATTTAGTTTTGAATTCTTACAAAGTTATTTGTAATTAACATTTCTTGGATGCTGACTTAAACTAAGTTAATAACACTTAAAGATATTTCTTATTAGGTTTACACATCATCAACAGAAACTGAATTTAATTTTATTTAGTAGATATTTGTTATTATTAAAAAACAATTAACTATCTCTTTAAAAAACAACTAACTATCTCTGTTGAATATTTTCTACGCTTACGGAAAACTGTAATAGTTGACACATCACCAAGCATCTCTGTATCGTTTATAATTCCAAATGTTTCCCAGTAGAGACACTTTACCCAAGTTTTAGTTGTAACATTGTAAAGTGTAAACATGGATACAGTTTGGCTCATCATGGTTACCCAGTCTTCGGAAACAGGTTTCCACGACTTATTGGTACTGGAATTTTTTACAGCGAAACCTATGGAATGGCTAGAGATTGGAGTGCTTTGCAATGTGCAGGTGAAGATGGCATTCTGGGTGGTGCACAATTGGGGCGCAGTTGGGTCAAGTTTGCCGTAAGAGTTGCCTGTAATAAGAAAATTTGAATGCTATATAGATCTATAACATAAAGAAGAGAGTATAAGTTGGGGCAATACAAAAACAAATGTTTGTTTCTGATGTCTAGCCTTTGGCCTTGTTTTCGTCTCTTTTCTGTCTCGGTCTTTTAATAAGATAATAATTTTTCTTGGTTTTAATAGCTTTCTGATAGCATTTGTTCCGGACCCTTTCATTTTGGAAAGCAACATTAAGAAACAAACATATATTTTTCTATGTTGACATATATAAATGTATACATGGGTAGTAAAACTTACAGTAAAGTACATTTAAAATTGTCACAACTTGTTTTGATGTATTACAAGCGTCGCCAAGTGTACAACAAGTAGACCATTGTCAGATCTACTGACATTATAATAATGTAAATTCAACAGACTGTTTTCCATTTTTATTAACATCATTCATTTTTCTGAAGCTATGTTTTCCTGTCATAATCGATATTTGATTCTTAGCACCCAAAGACCTGTTACACTTAAAAGTGGCATTTGATGAAAAAAAAACTGCTGGTCTGTTGGAAACATCTTAATGGCTGGTTCCCGGCTATCTTCTGAAGAAATTGCTGTAAAAAAATACATTTTTTAAACTGGACACCTGAAGCTGTTCTACAGATAACAAGAAATGTATCAAATACATGTACACTTTTGTGCAATTTTACCTGTCCATTTAAAGATGGCCGTATTCTGTAACACTGTCAATACATAAGACCCTTGGCCTGCAAAGAGCAACAGTTTAATTCTAGCCCAGCTACCAGTGCAGACCAAGATAGGCTGCAGTGTCATTTTAATGTGCTATCAGATCATGGTCTGCACTTGTTTGCTATTCAGTCATTACATATTTTGAAATTTTCCCTAAAAATGATTAATGGTTTTATCCAGATTGAAAGATACACAAGTCCATTAAAGACTTTAAGCGGGGAAAGGGTTAAATATCATCACTTTCAGAAAGTAGGGACATGATAGCACAAACTTATTAACATTTATCATATCACGTAAGCTTTGTACATTCATTTTGAAATCAAGACACTGATTTGTACAATTACCAAAGTTTTGTGGGGGAAAATATTGGCACTAACGACTGTAAAAATTGCAGATATTAAGAGAATTTTGTAATGAGTTATGGAATTTGTGCCAATCATGTAAGATAATCACATAGAACAAGTGTGTGAAGTTTCAATTAATTCCCTTCAATAGTTATGGCGATACCAGCTTACACGCAAAAACATAACCAAGAATTTCTTATTCGAAAAAAGGGCCTAGTTATGCAAAAAAGCAAATGCGAGTTATGGGACTTGTGCCAATCATGTAAGATAATCACAGAGAACAAGTGTGTGAAGTTTCAATCCATTCCCTTCAGCTTACACTAAGAATTTCTAAGACGAGAAAGGGGCATAATTATGCAAAAAAGCAAATCAGAGTTATGGGACTTGTGCTTATCATGTTAGATAATCACAGAGAACAAGTGTGTGACGTTTCAATCCATTCTCTTCAGTAGTTATGGAGATACCAGCTTACACGCAAAAACTTAACCACAGGGACGCCGATGCCGACAAATGTGTGACTGCATTAGCTCGATTATTCTGCGAATAGTCAAGCTAAAAATGTGTGAACTGCACAATTTTTACATAATTATACAAGATAAAGTTTTACCAAAAAATGTTTTTAGATGTACAGGCTGGCCTGAGACTGATACTTAGTCGCATTTTTATGTCTATCTTAATAATTTGCCTCTTTTTGTTTGTTTTTTTTTTCTGTTTTTTTTATGCAAAATTCTAACATATTTTTTTAAACAAATCCTGGCGGTTGATCAATCTTACCAGCTTCCTGGATAACTAACCAGCTTTTCTGGATAACTAACCCGAAATTACCTGCAGTTTCTCAGCAAATGACGACCAAATTATTACAGTAACATTGGCAAGAGACAAATGACTATAAGATTAAAGTCAATGTTTAAATCTATTGTCACAAAGATTATTATTATTGTATGTAATATTTTACACTCAAAGGACTAAATCAAAATAACATAAAATCAATGCTTAATTTGATAAAATTATGATTTTTACATTTTGATACTCCCGTGACTGATTATTTAAATATTATGAATCTCTGAAAATGAAAACTTTGAATAACTGTCACTTACTCTCAGAAATAAATAATGAGGAACACACGGTAAAATAGGAGAGCTGAATCAGCCATATCCAGTGTAAGCTATAACCCATTCTGTACACTAAACTGATGAAATGTCACTGTAATATGAACCAAACAATATCTTTATACACAAAGTTAGCTGAGCTTCTGAAATGAAAAAAAGAAAGAGAAAAAGGAAATACACAATGGTAATTGTTGTTATCCGGAAGTCAGCTATTTTTTTTCGAAGCTGTTTCTGTAAAAGTTTGTTTGTTGCCCCCAGATTAGCTGATAAAACCGTAACTATTTATCATTTATTATACTAAGTAAGTCCATTCAGTTAAATACAGAATTTCTAGTATTCAGACTGAATTTACAAATAAATACACATACTGGAGGTGCAGTGAAAAGCTTAATATCCCTTTCAGTTCCGGCACGTTAAGGTTGTTGGCTGTGGTAAAAGCTTACTCCTAAATGAAGAATATTTTTATTTTTTTCCCAAAGCTAATCGAAAAATAAACCACAGGTTGGCTATCTATTGAGGTCGGTAGTGCACCTTTGAAGTTTAATTATGGTAAAAGTTTGTTTGTACCAGGGAATAAGCTGGGAAAATCCCACATCTGCCGAGTTCCGTATAATATCTATTTGATGCCACAAGTCAAAATTTACAAAAGTCACATTAGCCTGAATCATCAGCCAATTAGGAACCAGGTTAACCAGTAAAAATCACTTCAAATAGCTGGATAGCTTTGTTATAATTATTTGTTTGTTTGTTTAATTGGGTTTTACGCCACAATGACACATTATAGGTGATATGGCGACGTTCAACCTTTACTGGTAGAAGACCTCAGGTGCCCTTCCGTGCATTATTTCAGGCACGAACGGGAACCTGAGTAGAACCACCGACGTTCCGTAAGCTAGCTGGATAGCCACCTGAAAGAATCCAAAGTCCCTGTCGGGATTTGAACTCACAGCGGTGAGGGGCAAGTGGTTTGAAGTCAACAATCTTAACCACTTGGCCATTGGCGCCCCATTTGTTTTAATTATGTTCTGAAAAAGTCCACAACCCTGACTTTATAATCATCACTCTTTTACTCAAACTTTAAATTCAGTCATAATCTATAACCAACAAAATATTGATTCGATATTTACCAATATGATTATAATAAATATATATAAAACTATAAAAATAATATAAAATTATAAAATAATTATCACCATAATTAACATAGTAAAATATAATTTTGATGAAAAATTAAATTTATTCAATATTAAATTCAGTCTATTTTACTCATGAAAGCAGAATTTCCTGTCTTATCTTTCTAAATATTTTAAAACATTTGAATTTCCAATTTTTTTATGTCCCTACTAAATTACTCTCTTCTAACTCTAAGTCTAAAATCCATCTACCTAATTAAAGCTCCAGTTGATTGTATATATAATAATTTTATTATGAAAATTAATATTCCATTGGTTACATTTTTATTACTTTAAACGCACGTTTCTTTTGTGTGTTTTTTAGCCAATCAATGTAATCTAACTTTTTAAGTTGTCATATTTCTTGGAATAATTGTAAGAAAAAATTTCGTTACAATTTAAGAGTGTGTCATTATAAAACTTCATGTAAGTGGTTAATTTCCTGACGAAATGTTGAGATGATAATCTGCAAAGTATAGGTGAAAGTTTATAAGTGCGTATTTACAAAAATAAAATACATCGTCTTTTTATAAAGTCATCAAACATGATCTTTTTACAGTCATCAAACATGACCTTTTTACAGTCATCAAACATGATCTTTATACTGTCACCAAACATGATCTTTTTACAGTCATCAAACATGACCTTTTTACAATCACCAAACATGATCTTTTTACAGTCATCAAACATGATCTATTTATACATTCATCAAACATGGTCTTTTTATACAGTCATCAAATATGATTTTTTATACAGTCATCAAACATGATCTTTTTACAGTCATCAAACATGATATTTTTATACAGTCATCAAACATGATCTTTTTATACAGTCATCAAACATGATTTTTTTACAGTCATCAAACATGATTTTTTTACAGTCATCAAACATTTTTTTTACAGTCATCAAACATGATTTTTTTGACAGTCATCAAACATTATACAGTCATCAAACATTATGATCTTTTTATACAGTCATCAAACATGATTTTTTTCATCAAACATGATCTTTTTTCAGTCATCAAACATGATCTTTATACAGTCATCAAATATGAGTCTTTTTATTACAGTCATCAAATAATGATTTTTATACAGTCAAAACATGATCTTAGTATGTCATCAAACATGATCTTTTTATATACAGTCATCAAATATGATTTTTTTTACAGTCAGTCAAACATTGATCTTTTTACAGTCATCAAACATTGCATCTTAGTATTACAAGTCATTCAAACATCATCTTCTTTATAGTCATCAAAAATGATCTTTTTATACAGTCATCAAACATGATCTTTATACAGTCATCAAACATGATCTTTTTACAGTCATCAAACATGATCTTTTTTACCGTCATCAACCATGATACTTCTTACAGTCATCAAACATGATCTTTTTACAGTCATCAAACATGATCTCTTAGTATACAATCATCAAAACATTAATCTTTATACAGTCATCAAACATGATCTTTTATACAGTCATCAAACATTGATCTTTTTATAGTCATCAAACATGAATCTTTTTATACAATCATCAAACATATCTTTATACATGTCATTCAAAACATGATACTTTGTATAGTCATCAAAACATGATCTTTTTATACAGTCATCAAACATGATCTTTTTTACATGTCATCAAACATGATCTATTTTATACATTCATCAAACATGGGTCTTTTTTATACAGTCATCAAATAATGATTTTTATACAGTCATCAAACATGATCGTTTTACAGTCAATCACAAACATGATATTTTTATACAGTCAATCAAACATGATCTGTTTTATACTTCATCAAAATTGATTTTTCTTTACAGTCATCAAATCATGATCTTTTACAGTCATCAAACATGATCTTTTTATATACAGTCATCAAATATATTTTTTTACAGTCATCAAACAGATTTTTTTTACATGTCATCAAACATGATTTTATTATACGCGCATCATTCAAACAATTACTTTTTACAGTCATCAAACATGATCTTTTTATTACAGTCATTCAAATATGATTTTTTACAGTCATCAAAACATGATCTTTTTACAGTCATCAAAATGATCTTTATTACATCATCAAACATGATCTTTTTATACAGTCATCAATATGATTTTTTTACAGTCAATCAACATGATCTTTAATACAGTCATCAAACATGATCTTTACATACAGTCATCAAACATATCTTTTTATAGTCATCAAAAAAAAAAACCCCACACCCAACAAACCAACATGATCTTTTTATACAGTCATCAAACATGATCTTTTATACAGTCATCAAACATGATCTTTTTGCAGTCATCAAACATGATCTTTTTACAGTATCAAAAACATGATCTTTTACAGTCATCAAACATGATCTTTTTACCGTTCATCAACCATGATTTTCTTAGCCAGTTAAATTTCCTAAAGTAAACGCAACCTACATATTCTTGGACTTTTAACTAAGCATCAGATGTCAGTAGTAATATGTTTAGAATTCTGTTTATTAGATTTTTGTGAATAAAGGTTAAATAATTGTGACAGTGTGTTTTAGTAAAACATTATATAGTCATATAGTTTAAAGTTTTCAATAAAAAATCATTAAGAAAAAAATGTGTATCACAGTTCAACAGGGTTAAGTAATGTACATTAGCAATTTAACAGTAAATTGCCAGATTATACATGTAGCATTTAACTTAACCCTTACCACGCATGTTAACCATTTTTTATAACAACCCACTTCCCCTCACTGCTGTAGGTTCGAGCCCCATAAAACGCGTTGACGGATTCTACATGTATAAAACTATCCAGTAAGCTAACCGAATTGTTTGGTGATTTAAAACTCTTAAGCTCAAAGGGCTTAAATTAGATGTTATAGGTGATAAAGTCAGTCTACTTTCATGTATATGGTTTCACATTCTTAGCCTACTTGAAAATTTGGTCCGGTTTCTAGGAATGCATTTTCTGTCCTTGGTTTTGAAACCCAGTTTTTTTTGTACTTCCGTCTTTTTTAATGTGTCATAAAATTTACATTTAGGAGTTGTTAAAACTTATCGCAGTCTAATACTTGCTAGGGATTTTCAGAGTTCAAGTGCGAACCCAATGTAAAAAAAATATCTGCAAACCCTATATTGAATTATAAAATTGCAAAAAACAATGTAATCTGCACACAATTTAGCATATCTGCTCAAAATGTAAAGATGCACACAAATGAATATCTGACACCTATAGATCTCCCATTATAAAGCCAAAACAACCTAATATACTGCACCACATAATAAATATCTAGCACACAATTATATATTCGCACACAATGATAATATCACAAAAATGTAATTTGCAAAACAATGTAATATCTGCACACAATGTAAGATCTTACACACGTGTTATATCTCTGCACACAAAGTAATCATGCACACAGTGTGATATCTGCAACAATGTAGATCTGTTACACAGTGTTATATCTGGCAACAATGTAATATGTTCTGCACTCAATGTATATCTGCACCAAATTGAAATATCCTGCACACCAAGATGTAATAATCTGCACACAATGTAAATATCGCACTCAATGATAATTCTGCACACAATAAAATATCTGCACACAAGTAAAAATTGCACATTAGGGATGCAATTATAAAATGCAAAAAAACGAAATTACTGCACCAATGTAAATAATCTGCACACAATGTTATATTTTCCACAAAATGAAATTTCCCTGCCACAATGTAATATTTTTAAAACCCGTATAAAATTGGAAACCCAAAAATTTGCAAAAAAAATTATGTAAAAATTTGAAAACCACGCAAAAAAGGGAACTTCACAAAAAAATATAATCACTTCCCCCTTTTTGAATTTAAAAAAATCGCAATACGGAAATCTTGCATAATTTAGCACTTATAAACTGAAAAACAATTGAATAATGTGCACAAATTAATAAAAATAAAACAATAACACACACACACACAAAACAGGGGAAATACTCCCAAAAACAGTAAATAACAACCCCAAAATAATTATCCCGTGATAAACGGAAAAAACAATAAAATAATTCACAACAAGGGTAATAAAATAATGCACCCCTTATGCAATTATAAAGGGTCAACAATATAAAACTACACAACTACAATATTTAAAAAGTGCACTTTCAGATCAAATTATCTTAAAAATAACCGGCCCACGGGCCCAATTTTGTCAAAAAAAGGGAAGGATGTTCTTTTAAAAAGATCCCAACTTTATTCTTTGTATTTTCCCAAAATGCCCATAACACTTTCCAAAATTTTTGGGTTTTAAAACAATCTAAATAGATAAAACCTGGATATGTTTTAAAAATTAGAGAAAAAAAGATTAATTAAAGCACCGGGGTGGTTTTTCAAACTTTATTCAAAATTTAAATAGGGACCACCCAACGGGGGAGTTTAATGCCCCCTTAAAAATTTCCTTCATTTTACATGAAACTTTTTAAAACTGAGACATAATAGGCTTGTTTTTTTTTTTAAAGTTGTTTTCAAAATTACTTAAACCAATAAATCCTTTTCAGCAAAACAAACAAAAAAAGAAAAAAGAAGATTTATAAACACAATGATGTTGAAAATACTTTAGATCCCCTTTTCTTAAAATGATTAAAAACTTCTTTTTTAAAAACAAGAAATTTTTAAAAAGTTTTCCCAAGTGAAAGAGTCAACAAAAATTTACTGATGATTTGAAATGTACATTTTTCTGTCGCCCGCCCCCCCCCCCGGGCCCCCTTTTTAAAGCGGGCAGGACCTCTGATTCTGAATTTTTTTAATTTGGGTTTTAATTTTTGAAATAATGAGTCAAAAAACCCATAGGTTTTTTGCCTTCAATGTAAGCAGTGAATCTTTAAAAACAAAATAAAATTTATTTGTTTCTCCCCGGGTATTTAAAACAGTTCTTAAATGTTTACCATTTTAAAATAATAAAAAATCACGGGTAAACATTTTTTACATGTTTATCATAAAACCCGGAAATTACACTCTTGACTATCAGGAAAAAACAGCCTACTTTTTTTTCAAATTTTTGAAGTTTTAAAAAAATTTTACACGTTTTGATTTATATGGTAAACATTTTTAACCCGTATTGAAATTAAAAAATAACACTTTTGACTACCAATGTAAACCTTTTCTTACATGTTTACCATACTAAAATTATAAAAAAAACACAACTGACTTATCTGTAAACTTTTTTAAACGGGTTTTTACCATTACTGAAAATTTTTACAAAAAACACTATGATTCCCATTATAAATATTTTTTTACAGGGTTTAAAATTTTTAAAAATTAAAATTTAACACTACGGGAACAAACATTTGTAAACAGTTCTTAAATGTTTACCATATTGAAATTACAAAATAACACTAATTACACTATTGACTATCACTGTAAGCAGTTCTTACATGTTTACCATATTGAAATTACAAAATAACACTACTGATTATTACTGTAAACACTTCTAACATGTTTACCATATAAAAATATAAGGTTACAGTCTTAAATGCCCCACTGTTAACAATACTATATGGTGTTAAAACTACATACATTAATTGTTAATTCACATCCTATTGTTAGTACTATAAAATAATAAGGAAAAATAAACAAAAATCTCGCTAGAAAAAAATGATAATTCAAATAAAGAAATTATTTTTTTTAAAATTTATGAGTTGTGGGTTTTATTCATTTGTAATAATTTTACATTGTAATAACTTGTCTGAATTTTCACAGCCCACCGAATAATTGAAGAAAAAAACTCATGGTTAGACAGTGAGATACGTGATTGGTACGCACCAGGTACAATAAAACTTCTAAGGACAATAAATCTAGGGAAAAAATCTTGTTCAGTTTATAGTTGTTCTTTTTTTTTTTTTTTTTTTTTGGAGGTTTATTGTCACCTAACCCATTGTCACCGTTTAACCTTAATGCCAATATGATAAAATGTACATATTAATAAAATTTCAGTGCATTTATACTCTTTTACTACTCTAGAAGCATTATATTATTATTATTAACATAAATGATAAATAAAAACTAATATAGTTCATTTACAACACTGAAATAAACTTAAAGTTTTCGTACAAATAATCCGCCAGTCATTCTAAATTAAATAGGAGTTAACCAGTTATTGCACTAAGGTGACAATGCAGTGGAGGATAACAACACTTCCCCTTATTCTACAAGGGCAACGGAAAAATGTTTAATATCAAGTACTTTCTTTTTAGAATAATTTTTTTAGTGTGGGCCACGGACAAGCCCCACTATTACGGTGTAAAACAGTTATCCATTGTGTTTTATTATCTTTAGCACGCAGGGCTTCCGATATAAAAAAATATCGACAAATATAACTGTCAGCGATACCGCAGTTGGTAATGTTATCAGTATAATCTTTTAGTTAAAATATCAATGCAAGACTGTTTCGGATTGTACTTTTTCTCGAAAATTAATTTTCTATATATTGAAAACAATCAAATACGAATATGTTTAAATTAAGTGTTGTAATAATTTCTCACTTCACATTTTTTTGTTTCCAAAGTAACATCTAAGGCAAATTTGTACAGACCTTATCCTGAATACTAAACGGAATGAATACATGTATACAAACTGTTTCAACAATATTTCAGTTGGCGCACGACATACTCGTGCACTGCATAAGTATTATGACACGTGCAAACTTGCATCACACTATACAGGTTTAAAACTATTATTACCGGTATATTTAAATTATCAGAATTTTAAAAAAACTAGCCATTGTTTTAAAATTCATTTGCATCTTCAGAAAAATTTAAAACAGGAAAAAAAAAAAAGAAAAAAGTTAAACAACTTGTGAGGCTCGAAAAAATTTTAATTTGTATTGCATCCCAATGAATTTACCAACTATGCAATCAAGACGTTTAAAATTCGATAGTTTATCTAGTACTATTTTGCTTCTCTAATTTGAATAAACTTATCGATGTGACGTAAAACCCAAACAAAAAAAAAGGAAAAACTTTAAAAAAGTAGAGGACTCGTTGTCAATTATTGAAGGGTTGGTTTAAAATTTAAAAATTTTAAGGATAAGCTTTTAAATAAAATACTGCATGTTTAAAATGATGTTTCCACTTTTTTGTTTTAAAATTTAATTAGTACACTCAATACACAGGAGTAAAAGGAATGTTATAGACATTAAGGATGCTAAAGATTTTTTTTACCCCTAATTAGTGCTGTTCAAATCTTATATATACATGTATGTAGTTGCTATAAATACCAGTCTTTTTAATTAAGAATAAGGAATATAGAACCCTTAAAGAGAATATGAGATCTACAATTGGCACGAAATACATTTAAGATGCTTTTTTCTTTTTAGGCATTTTTTGCAACAATCAATTTGAGTCAGAGCATTGCCAAAACAATTTCGAAATTTGATTACACATATACTACACCAATTTACCTGGTCTACTAAAGTGTTTCCACAAATGGACACAAATCTCAACCTGTTCTTGTCAAAAAATCTCAGTTGAAGTCCTTTAAAACTGATTATTTGAGTATCCTCATTTTGCGATTAAACCAACATAATCACTTCAATTTTGTTTGAGTTTAAATGTTCGAAGTTTAAAATTTTATGACAGTTTTTGAAATGTAAATAATCTAGTTTAACTGAGTTTACTTTAATATCCATCTGCCAAGATTAAACTTTGACATTCCTTCTAATTAACCCAAAATAATCTATCTCAGGATATCGTCACGTTAGTTTTATTACGGTTAACTCCAATTAAAAACTATTGTAAAGAAGTTAAAACCCGTTACTTGCAACTAAGCGTCCTCTTTTATTCATTTCTTCTAATAACATTTCACCATTTTAAAAATTTGTTAAACCTTTTCATGCATTGAAATTTAGTAAAGTTAATTATTGCCCCTACAAAAATTTACAAACCAGACCAAGATCTGCACCAGACCTGATGCACCAAATCTTAGGATGCTCATAATGTGACGAAGTGGATGCCTCAGGTAGCTTTTACCTTTGGGAAATATAAAGCAAGAATACCACTTTTGAATTCACTAGAGCCACAAGTAGTAGTCAGCAACCGCATTGTTTCTATGCAGGCTGTCAAGCACGTTTACAAGTCCTAAAATGTTGGCCTTCCCAACATTCGCAAGTAATTGATAATTTTGTACATTTAGAGCGACGTACAGTGCAAATGACCATAATGTTGTAATGATCAATCACAACATAATTGGACCTTTCATCCCAGGTCACCGGCCCTTCACAAGTCCAACACTCTCTATTTATTGAAACAACCCAAGACGGTTGTTTATGACAATTAGACCTTTTATAACACAAAATTCACAAATGTTAAACCATCTTAAAAAGCTGTCTCCTCGATTTAAAGACTAAAGAAATAAAAGATCAACCTAATTATTCTATTTTTACCACTTTGACAATAGACTAACCCCATAATTAAGAATATTTTGGGTTTCTTTTCAGCTAATCCGTGGGAACAAACAAACTTATATAGTTATAGCTTTGAAAAACAAGTGCAACAGGTTAACTGGTACACTGTGAAGCTATAACGGTAAAAATGTGGGGGAGATAGCTTGGAAAACTCACATTTGCTGAATTCCTGAAAACATACTGTGAAATTTAAATCCAATAGATCACCTGATACCTACGAGATTTATCATTTTCCCAATTTCGGCCATAAAAAAAATTTACATTTCATTTTATCATCGTTTCACTCTCTTACCTGATCAAAAAGACACCACCTTTGGAAAATGACCTCATTTACCATTTTATCAAACTAAATCCAGCTGGGTTAAATTAAATGTTTTCCAATGTAAACAAATTTTTTGCTTAATTATAATTGTACTTTAATTATGTAAATTAATATCTTAAAGCAGCATGCGTCCAGATTCATGTCAGTTATCATGAAAATTTTGAAAATGTATTTAAAAATGAAATATTGTGAACAAAGAAAACATTTTACACATTGCAAACAGCATTTCAATAATCCATGTAATTTACCCAAAAGAGGTCAAAACATGCAAAAATAGCCCTAATACTGTGTTAGTCACACAGTAGCAATATGGTGATAAATACTGCAAAATCAGTCATCAATTGCACATAACTAATTGTAACTCATAACGGTAATGAATCTTTTTACTTTTCTTACAGTCTTAGTACAATTTTCTCAAGAAATTTGATTTTTTTGAAGCATGTTGGCTCCTCTGGAGGCATACATCTTTAACTCAAAAATAAACATTAATGATATATTTCTGTACAAATACACTATTATACAAAATACTAAAATTGCACTTATTAAATGGTGTCTTTTGCATCTATCTTGTATTGTCCGGTTTTGTAACTATATTCATATATTATGACATCTAGAAAATGTGCAGTGGCCAAGAACCCTAACTCTTTCTGGAACAATGTTTGAATTATTTCCTCCAATATAATTTCATAATGTTTTAATATCGTTTAATCAACTGATATAAATATTTCATTAGAAACATTTCTTTTTTCGCCGATGCAATCACCTAAAATTGAAAGCGTTTTAAATTTTAAAGTTTGGTGTCATGATTACGTTTTAATGACAGCTCCCATCATCATGAAGTGTTTGAAGGGTGTGCTGGCGGAAAGTAAAAACTGACTTAATCATGGAGAAAGGGATCACCACAAAGATATAAGGACATGAAAGACATTCCATAGGTATATTTATAGATAAAGAAATCAGCAAAAGTTAAAGCTATGACTCAAGGTTACTTTCCGAAACGGTTCAGAATACTGTTATAGAATGTTTCAACATTTCAATTGTTTTAAAGACGTTATAAATAAAACAAAAAGATCGCTTTACTGTTTTAAAACAATGACGTATTAATAACTCAAACATCTAAACAATTAGTTGTTTTCTCATGATATATACAGGGGTCGGTAATTTGAATTAAAGAGATAAATATCAAACAATTAATAAAGACAATTATAATTAAAAACCACGGATAGATACCTATATTCATATTGATAACACAATGAGATGAGTACATGGCAAAAGATGTATTTCATGATAAAGAAAAGAAACAATACAATTCCTATTATCATAATCATGTAAAAGTTTACAATCATTCTAAAAATGTTTTTATTATGACATACTGTATCAGATACTAGACATCTGTAGCCGTTAAACTCTAAACTTGCTGTGCCAAAATGTTATTTTCGCAAGTAAAGGGGTGGATAAGCCTACACTTACGTGCTGTCTGTACTATTTTTAACCTTTTTGTATTTTGATATTGAAGACCCTTAAACGTTGAATCGATGATAATTGATAAGTTCAACATGTCAAGTAATGGTTAAAGTTTCACTTTTATTTACTTTTACCAAAATGAAATTAACAAAAAGATGTTATACTTTGTAATTATACTACATCTGTCTGTAATAAAATAATACAAAAGTTAATTTTAACAATTTTCAGTGCAATTATTTGCGTTAATGTATATTTGTACAAACATCTACATTCAGACATTGATGGAAATCAGTATCTTTGTACATATTTCATATGTCACCGTCCAAATCGTGTTTCAGTTATTAAGTACTTTATTTATTTTAAATGTCTGTATGATTTGTACGACTTAATATCATGATATTTTGAATTTCTTTTCTTTTCTAGGTCACCTTTTTGTAAAAAGCAGAAATAATTTATCAAGTGATACATATGCACTACTCGACCATTTCATATCTATTTTGTACGAATCATCCTTAACTACGACCCTGTAATTGTCCTTATATCATATATGTAGATAATGCGCTCGTAAAACCCTGTAAGCACCACTTTGTCACTCCTCTGATTTAATTGATTTTGTACATGAAAAGTTCAAAGCGCCCATCAATTGATTAATTTCACATTATAGAATGAAATAAATATACAATTGAAATGATTAATATTGTATTGTTTACTCCTGACGTTTGCGATTTTAAATCTTTCTGTCATATCACATACTTTTGAATAGCACACTTTTCGCCAGAATATTGTTTTATTTGAATGTCGTTTTTGTTATAAACTGCTACAAGAGTGCTTAACCAGGAGTATCATTTCATGATCAATGCATCATATGTAACCGATAAATTCATTCTGTAATAACTTTGAATGTGTGTGTAAATCTTTTATGTGAAACAGAAGAAGGTGCTATTATGTTCATATTTTGAATTTCTGCATTTTCTTATTTACAAGACAGCAATTTGTAACAACAACAAATGATTTATCACGTGAGAGACATACTTTATAAGGAAACTTCATATCTATCTTGCACGATGATACGATCTTACCTGTTTCGGATATCTGCAAAATGGAGTTTGTTTTCATACTACACACGAGGATAGTATCAGAGGGACCATCTGCTGCCCCACGTGGTTCCTGTATTTGATCATCCTTCACTTCGACTCTCGTGCCTGTCTTGATGTCATATATGTAGACAATATGCTCGTATCTGTCTGTAATCACTACTTTGTCACTGCTCTTTATGTAAGTACAATCGCTATTGTCTATAGAATATGTCTTGTTTGGAAAGTTAATACTAAAATCATGTTCCTCTCCTGCTAATGATACAATACGAACAGGTATTGGTTCATCATAAGTCCCAACAACAAACTGTTTATCATCTTTCAAATATATGGAATAATATTTCGTTTTCACTTTACATTTCCTGCTTGAACTTATTCATTTGCATTACTAACATGTAGAAAGTTTATGTTGTATCCATTCAACCAACGTGTTATCGCCCATTACCTCCTTCAAGATACTACAACAACAGATAAAGGGTTGTAAGACAGCTGATATGATCCTACTTTCTCAAGCTTCTCATTGTACACTAAACATTTCTTGTTTTGGTTATCCACAGCAACCAATCTACCATCAGGTAGAAAGTCTATGCCTGTATAGAACGGTTCATCGATATCATATCCCGTCTTCTTCAAATCAATGATAGAAACTGGCTTTAAAATCATTGCCTTGTCTACGGAATTAACATCTCCATGTGGAATAGACTTTAAAAGTAATTGTCCTGGAACATATTTAGTGATGGGTAATGGTGGCATCTTTAATGTTTCGTCAAAATGAAAAGAAATGTTTACCGTCTCTAAATTCTGACATTCCTCTTTGATGTTTCTGCAGAGAGCATTGACGTTACTCTCCATTTTCTGTTCTGCTATATATTTCTGTACTGGAGTTCCATTTTTGAAAATACTGTCAATCGTCTCCAAGCACGATGTTACATCAGCCAAATGTTTCTCGTTTTGTGTTTGTTTCATTGTCAGATTTGTTGTAATGTTTCTTTCTGCAGAGTTTCAGCTCTTTTGTTAACGGACTCTTCTTAGATCGGCAAACATTTCCATTACTTCGTTCTCGCATTCGTCCTAAATCCTTATCATGTATTTCTTTTATATCTTGAGCAAGTGGGGGATCTTTTTGAAGAGCGAATTGTCTCGAATACATCCTCAGCAGCATCCCTAGCTTCCTTCAATTTTGTCCCTAAGTTAGAAATTGACTAGGTTATTTTTTCCGGTAGATCTTTTCCAATTCTACAACGCTGTGACATTTTCTGTGATTAACAATAGCACATTTACTACAGCAGAGCTTCTTTTTCATCTTCACAGAAAAATTCAAAAAGAATGTTGATGTTGATCACATAGATCTAAGGCCTTTATTTTAAACGAAAAACTTGCAACATCAGCTTGCTTTCACGCCCCCCAATTTTTGATTTTTTTTAAGATGGCGAGCACGTTGTGTACATTTGAACAATCACTTACATTGGAATTCATTTACAATTTTGAACAAAAACTTGTCAGCTACAGTTTCTTTATCCTTACTTAAACATGGTTGACACAAGTTTTCCTTCACACGACCAGGAACTTCATCATCCTCTCCTATTTTACTTCCACTATCCGCCATTTTGTGTAACGATTATATCGTCCCTTTTTAGATATAACATAAATACATGTACAAAATTATACTTACATTCCCAGGTCAATATTCAGCGACTTCACAAACTAAGATATTTCGATGAAACAAGTCGGGGTTTTAAACTGATTTATCTAAATTTCGGTCGTAAAGTCCAATGTTTACATACAATAGATAACTTCAACATTATCTGGTCGTACCATTATGTTATTATGGGTTGTGCAAATTATTCTATTTTTACATTTATCGCCTCAGGTTAGTATAAGCCAATAAAGAGTCGGCTGTTCAAGTTCTGTTCGCAATAGATATTAAATACATATTGAACGGGCTAATAATATAGAATATTTCAAGTATAAATAAAATTTTTTTAGGAAAATTGAAAATTGTTTTCGGCCCTTTTTCTAGTAAATTTAGAAAAATTTATTTTTAAAATTTAACATGAAAAAAAATACAGGGGGTTTAAATTTAACAAGGGAAAATATAACCTTAGGAAATCTGGGCCCATTTTTTGCAAAAACCATACAAACTTTAAATTTAACACAAAATAATAAAAGCAAACAAAAAAATATTTTTAATTTTTAAAACCTAGCTCAAAAAAATAAAAAAAAAATTTTAAAAATTTTATAAAGCAAAAACATGAAAAATGTTGTTAGTTAGAAAAATATATGCTCATTATTTTTTCGTCGGAAAATTTAAAAAAGTTGATTTTTTTAATTTTTAATAAAAAAACTACAATGACAAATTGTTTTAAAAAGAAATAAAATTTAATTTTAAAAACACCCCAAAAAAAAAAGGGCCCCTTCGCCATTTTTTTTAAAAATAAAAATGAAAAATTAAAACTGAAAAAGTCCCAAAAAAAAAAATTTTTAGATATTTATTGGTTTAAGGTTTAAAATTTACTCAATAAACGTCTTTTATAAAATGGAAAAAATATGATTAAATGAAAAGCCCTTGGTTTTAAATTGAACACCCCAACTTTTATATGGGCAAAAATGTCTTTTAAATTTACATTTCATTTAAAAAAAGGGCCAAAAAAGATCTTTTTTTTTGTGGGTGTGCACGAGCTGAACCAAAACACGGGGTTTGATTTTGGTTTAATTTCGCAAAAGGGGTTAATTCAATACAAGAAAAAATTTATAAGTTTTTTGGGCATTGCCCTTTCCCTACAAAATTAGACCAAAAAAACTTAATTTTGGGGATTAAAGAATAAAAGGAAAATTTTAAAGACCACACCAACAAAATGCTAGAAAAACCCTTTTGAATAATTCTTAAAACAAACATGACATATTCATTACAAGATATATTTATTGTTCCAAAACAAGGTATGTTCTTCAACGAATTCATAAAAACTCTGTTTAAGGGGATTTTTAGCTGGCGGGACTGGTTTTGATATTTTGTGAGAGTTTAAATTTTCCTTTTTTATAAAAGGCTAGACAAATTTAATTTATGTCCCAAATTTATAAATCTTTTGAAAACCCCAGTTTTTTCTGGGGAATAACAAAATTCTTTTTGTAAAAAATGATTTAAAATTTTAAAAAAGCTTTTCAAAAAAGGGGAAAATAGCAAAAAATCATATTTTAAAATTTTTTTCTGAATAAAAATATCTACAATTTTGTTTGCATTTTTCCCAAAGCCGTTTCTATGTAGGGAAAATCTTTTTTTTAAGTATTTTTTTTTTAAAGGTTTCCTCGTTACTCAGGGGGTTCCCTTTAGCGCTTTTGGTTATCATAAACAGCTTTATATTACTTTAATTTAACAGGTATAACCCAATAGTATTAATTTTAGTAGGTCCCATAAAATAACAATTCTAATCATATAATTTTGGAACAGAACAAAACAGGTAAAATATTTCTGCATGCTTAACAATAAAAATGTTCTTGCACTTATAAGTAACGGATTCCCGTGTAAATTTATTGCCTCGACGCTTCTTGTTTAAGTCTATCTCTCTCAGCGGTTAATGCTTGTAAAGTTGTCTCTAGTTGGTCGATTTCCTCATCAATATCTGATGTACCGTCGGAAGAATCGTAGTATTCGTCGGACACTGTAACAAGTATATTATAAAACATGTAAAATATATCAAAGCAAGTTATGTTTATTCTAGGGTAAGAAAATCAGTTCGTTTGTTACAGGTATCATTTGTGTATGTGTGCGTGCGCGCGCGTGCGTGCGTGCGAGTGTGTGTGTGTGTGTGTGTGTGTTTAATATTATGTTTTATGCTTTGGTTTTTTATATTTTTGTTTAGTTGCTTTTTGCTTAGTTATCAAAATGATTGAACACTTTATCAACAACTGTCAAAATCATTAACAATTAAAATACTCAGAATAATCTGCCTTTCATAGCAATATGTGTATATATTGAGCATGATTTTGATCATTATCTTTACTTTTTTCCCTCGTTTCTAATGTTGTTAGGAGATAGTTGCAGATTGGCTTTAAATTCTGGTTCCTTGCTGTCTTTGGCTTTTGATTACCAAGGCATATTCATCGTCACATGGGGACAACTACAGTCAACCTGGAGCTCGCCCGACTTTATATTTGTCTTAACATAATCTAGAAACACAATTAAAAACAAATTTTATCTTTCATTTTTAACGATAACATTGTTTTACCCAGACGTCGTAATAAATATCTTTGTTCTGACATTGAAAACAATGTGAGTTATGTTTGTTCCTTGTATAATGTATATTTTGCTTTATCAAACAAAATTTGAAAATGAAAACGCTGAAAACAAAAAAAAAAACCTTGTTATAGTTGAAAGAATTTTTTCTGCTTAGGATATGTTTGTAAACACATGGTAGTTGTAAGAATTTTTCACTTTGGATGTGTTTGTAAAACACAAAAATAATTTTTTATGGCCTTAAGAATTTTCCAATTTGGTTGTATGATTTAAAAGGGATAATCACAGTTTTTCACTTATTACATGTAGCTAAGAATCAGCAATTCAAACTAATTAATACAAACAACACCGAGAGAGAATAAATAACCTAAAACAGCTCCGGTGTTTCATGTGTTATACCTCCCCATTTTCCTCTTATTTTAATTAATAATTTGGAAGAAAAAACGGTAGACTTTTGCAATTTCAGTAACTAATATCTTTTTTGAAGAATGTGTAGGTATACCCTATATCTGTCGTTATATTGATCAATTTTAAACAGCATTTTTTTTCGAATGTAATGTTATGCACTCCGTCTTGTATTCGAACTTAAGACCTCTTAATCATTTGAGAGAAATGAGGTAATGCTATTTTATTTATGTAACTCAACAAGGATGTAAAATCACTTTAAACAATTAAAGAGGATAGTACATGTATCTATAAATTTATTGGTGAAATAATAAATTCCAACTTGTTTTTGCACTCAATATTAATACTAATTCTGTATAATTATATCAGGCAAAAAACATTTTTAGTTGGGTTTCTGGTGAAACTTAGCCTGGAATTCCAGCGTTGACAGTTTTTGCTTATTCATAACATACGCGCTATTTCGTACTCGTTCGTGCTTTTGATAGTGTCATTTGGAAAACAGAAGCACATAAAAAATTGACAGACTGGAACCCAGGCTAGGTGAATCTGACAATCTAAATACTATATTGTGATTGTCAATGTTTAATTAGCACAGGTACAAAATGGATGTGCCTTTGTACATGGCTTAAGCATGTGACCTTAATTTTGTCAATTAGATATGTTCCTCCGCAAGAAATAATTCAACGTTTCTGCCAAGACTCCAACCTACAGAGGCAAAATTCCCAATTGAAAGTTACTAAATAAAAATATCAAATAAAAAATTTTCAAATCTTTGAAAAGAAGGGCTTCTTCGGTATAAATGTAATACAAGTGCTTAAATGTTGGAAGATGTCATCTTAGACAGTGATTGTTTGTATTCATTTAATCAGTCATGCATTTTTTTCCTCTTTTTTTATAAAACATCATTGAAATTTGCAATTTCATGTTTCAAAAATCCTGGAAAAAATTCCTGCTTTTATATAGTTTTATATACATGTACATGGTTGCTGTTTATTTATAAAGAAATCTCAATTTTTTACTTTAATAAAAGACGCTGCCTTGCTGTTTTTATAAATAAGTTATTAATATTTCTGACAGGTTATATAACTGTATATAAAGGGTTGTTTGCAATATAACCGAGCTGCTATATTTCCAAACAACCATATATATAGGGCCATATAACCTGTCAGAAATCTTAATAACTAATAATCTAATAATGTAGTCCAGGGAGCACCAGCTTTCACTCAGTTATTAACATGTGTGCTTACTTCTTGGATTTATAGAAAACTGTTATTATCTTGGTGACTTTGTTTTCTTTTACTTGGTGGGGTGGGCTGGAGCATTTGTTTAAATAGAAGGGAAATTTGTTTGAGACAAAATACTAAAAGTAATTTGCCACATCACCAAAATTCTGCTAATCTTAAAGAGAATAAATCATCCTATTAGAAAAGATTTTTTTGCTTGGTTTTTAATTTATCACAATTGCTTATAGCAACTAAACTTTTTCAACAAGTATATTAATATTTAAATGAGACATAGCATGTCTGATATATATTTGATGCTGGAAGATCCAATATTAATACAGCTCTCTAACAGTTGTATACATCCATCAAGAAAACATTTTAAACTTATTCAGATGATGCACTCTGGAGCAGATTTTAGAAATATATACATCATTTAAATTTAAGGGTGGGAAAATCAATTGTCCATATTTCCCAACTTGTCCCACAACCTGTATGTACAAGTGACATTTTTATATATTTTTTTTTTTTGTTTCTTCATAAAGGCAAGTAAGGAAATGCTTCAAATGAAATGGAAAAGCAAGTCAAAAACAGATTTTGTCAGCCTTGCATTTTACACTAAAATATAATGCATACCTCCATAGTAGTCAATCCTACTCCTTTTCTTTGTCGAGCCATACCAGCCGGAGAAAGGTTCATTAATTTCTGCGTATGAAAGCTGTAGCATACCCTGCACACTATATATACCTCACCCCATACTGGTGGATCTTCTCTCACTTCTACTTTACTAGGTAAACCATAGCATAGTCCTAGAGTGAAAAGAATTTTTCAATTATGACATATACATTACTCTTTGTCATATGGTGATTTTTGTAAGCGATATGTAAAATGGTGGTGAATATCACTATTAGTGTTCAGTCATTAAACTTCATGATTTAAAGTAGTTTGGGACTGGGAGCTTATTATTCTCATTAAATACATGAGTATAATAGAGTATTATCGTTTAATTATCTGCTATGGATATCGAAAGTTTGCCGCTGATGTTTTGTATTGTATTAATTAATATTATACATCAAAATATAATATGCAGAAGTAATATGTAGTAAAGTTTGCACATTAAATTTAACTGTGATGTATATATGTGGGGATCAAGAAGGGGAGCAACTCATATAACCCCAAGTCACAAGTGTCTGTGGACACATCCAGAAAATCAACTAGATCTAATCGGTTAAACTAACTGAGACATGTGAACTGGGCTATTCTTAAGGATGTCAAAACCGTGGAACAGTATTCTTACTGGGGCCTAATATAAAATATATATATCATGTGCATGTTCTTATTTTATTTCCATGTGGCAGAGATCGCCTACAACTAAATGGTGTGATTTCGAGTCATTTTGGTCCCAAGACGTATCGGCTCCAAATTACCCAAGACGTTTCGGCCCCGGACATTTCGGCCCTTTACCAAATCGGCCCCATATTTAGTTAAGAATCAGTCTTACCTTAACGTGTTTTATACCAAAATTTTAATAGCATATTAATAAATGAAGGAATAAATGGAATGAGAGAATTAATTGAATAATTAAATTATTACTTTAAATTACATGAGGCTAAAATAGTAGTAATCAAAACAAACAGAACAGAACATAAACTTTATTTAACAAAACAATAGTACACGAACACTGAAAAATATCTTATCTGCTTATTATCAACAAGTTGTTTTTTTTTTCAAATTTGAACGATTAAAAAGCAAGACACAGAACAATACAATCATTTATTATCAACAACTATTAAATTAATAGTAAGTGACGAGTTTTAGCAGTACAATACAACACATAACAGTTAAACAAGAGCGATCAGTAATCACATGTGTCGCCTAATGATGGCCAATTTCATGTTGGGACAAATTTTGTGACAGACGGACAGACAGACGGACAGTGCACAACTAGACTTGATACTGATCATTCCTGTAAAGTTTGGATAAAATTGCACCAGTAGTTTATAAGGAGTAGTCCGGACAAGCTTTTGCGTATCTGGCAACACACAGAAAAAAACACCTTTTTATCAAAGGGCCATAACTCGGCCAAAAATCATTCAACCAGAAAACCCATGCAATATGCGCAAAGACTTGAGCTACAGATCAATCCTGTAAAGTTTCATTGAAATTGCATTAGTGGTATAAGAGAAGTAGTCCGGACAAACTTTAAAAAAAAATCATTAAAGGGCTATAACTCTGACAAAAATCATTGAACCGGAAAATGCTGACAATATGCACAACTAGACTTGATACTGATCATTTCTGTAAAGTTTTGATGAAATTGCACCAGTAGTTAATGAGGAGTAGTCCGGACAAGTTTTGTGACGGACGGACGGACAGATGGACAGACAGACGGATGTTCTCACAGCACAGTAATTATGTGGCTACTCTATTGTTCTCTCTATTGTTCTTTTAAGCCACACAAAAGAAAATAGCCACAAAAAAGCATTACGGAATGAATGACATCAAAGAGAAAGAACAGTTACCTATTGTCCCTCTAGCCACAAAATTACTCTCCTGTGAGTGCGGACGGACAGACGGACAGACAGACGACGGAGAAGTGATCCCTATATGTCGCCACTACTCCGTAGAGGCGACACAAAAATTATAAGATAAAACAAACAATACTTTGTAAACAGACATTTTTTAGGTGTGGGGAAAATCCCGGCATCGCCTTTAGAAAAGCCGGGACCCGGGATCGTATTAAACATATAGTATCGATAATCCCGGGAATTGACCACCTGTCATACATGTCAAAAATGCTGTTTTATTTTTGTTATCAATTATTTTAAGTAATTATCTTATGGTCTTTTCTAAACATAATATTTAAATACATGAACATAAACTTAAGCCAAATAGACAAAAACTTCGACTTTTCCAATTAGACTATAAGTATTGTTATTTCCGCATTTTAGGTTTGTTAATAAATAGCTCTAAAATATTGAAATCTTAAGTAATAAGTTAATTTAATTTACCGGTCATAACTTACAATAAAAAATAAAAAAATAAAGTTTAATCGCCTTTCATTACGACAATAATCAACACAAATATAGTTTATTCGTTTTCCCTATATATCTAATACGATCCCGGATCCCGGGCATCCCGGATCCCGGGATTCCCCCCCCCCCACCCATTTTTTATAGAAAAAAAACAAACATTTTTTACAATAAAAGTGATAGATTTTCAATCAGAGCATATATTATCAAGAAATTATATCAAATCATAAGTTAAAGAAATCTTTGATATTACTAACGGGTAATTAGGAATACGCTATAAATAATTAATTTGTTCAACCTTGAAAAAAAACATATATCTAAAGTGTTAGCTAATGATTAAAAGAGATCAAAAGATAATAATTTTTTAAGTATATTTGTAATTAATTTTGTGTTAATCAAATTTTTTTTTGCATTTGTCAACTGTCTTATAAATTAAAGATTAAGTGTCTTTATTAAGGTGTATTTATTGTTACACCTTGAAAAAAATCATTTATCTCAATAGCGATTGATAGATCTATAATGGATTATCAATTAAGGATTAAAATGTCATAATTGTTTGTGTGCAATATACTACGTAACAATTTTTAACGATTTTAAGTATAAAAATTCCCTTTATAAAACTGTAATAAAAAAGGGCCGAAACGTATCGCGAAAAAGGCCGATTTTTGCAAAGGGGCCGATTTGGTTTGGGGCCGAAACGTCCTGTTTGCAATGGTGTGTGTGGGTTGGGGCACAGGTACTTGAAACAAACTATTTTTAATGTTCTATATAGGCTATATACTTAAATAAGACTAGTCTTATTATAGTATATAGCCTATATAGAACATGGAAAATAGTTTGTTTGCATGTGCCATGTCAACAAAGACGCTTCAGTTTTTTCAAGTTTTATTTTCTGCAGAAGCCTGGAAGTCGCAAAAGAACATTGTTCTAATTACCATTTAACAGTTTCGAGTTATTCAATTAGAAATATTTAAATAATCATATTAAATTGAACGAATTTTCTTACCAAAGAAAGCCAGTGCCGATAAAATTACTCCCGTCTTGCAAGCCGCCATTTTTGTAATAATTTGATATCACATGACTTACAATTAAGTCACATGAGTCATTACATCGTCACGTGACATCCTGATACCGTAAATCAGCATTTTTTGTGGTGGTGTTTTTTTTTACTATTCCGTGAGCGACCTATAAATAAAACTTTGTTTGGCGACATATTTTTGGCTTAGGCAAAACAAATGGCGAGCACTAAATGTACATTAACAAAGAGAAAATAGAAAATCCAAAAATGTTGCACGCTTGGTTTGATCACGGATTTATATTGTATAAATCCGTGGTTTGATTTGAACCCATTTATGGAAACTGGGACAGACCAAATATATTTAACTGTCATATTCTGTCCCAGACGGACAGTACTGGAAATTGCAAGCTACTGTTCACGCTCCTTGCACCGACTTAAGCAGTATTCAAAATTCAAATAATAAAGAAACAGGGGCAGACAGAACAGGGTTAACTGGTGGGGTTTTGGGCTGTACATGGTTAGCTGACCAGTATGTCGGTGGAAGATTTAGACAAAAACTATTGGACAGACGAAAAGCGCGTGTTTTTGAAGATTGGGCCAGAATTTTGTGCATGTGACAAAAATGTAATAGACGTCCTCATCCTATGAGTGGCAATTTATTTCTTATAATTAATTTGTCGATACTAGTATTCGAGTTTTATTTGAAATTGAAATAAAGAATATAGATCTCACCAATGCACTGCAGTACTGTAGTGTCTGAAATTATGTTTTATATAAACAGTCAATTTACTTGACAAATAATTTATTAGCCGATTTACCAAAGTAAACTACAAAAGATAAAAAATAAAACACTTATATTTAATAAGCATTTTATTCTATCAATGAATATTTTTTAGATATTTAAGAGGTAATTAAGAGGCAGTCTGAAATATCAAATATTAATGCTAATGTAGGTGACCAGCACACATAACTCAATCGGTTAGAGCATCTCGACATTGGGGGTTTGATTCCTGGGCTGGCCAACTAAAATTACTAATTCTTTCGAATGAGATTTTAAATCCAGGTACCGTGAATGAGTGATTATAAATACTTGGCACGTTAACACTGCGGATGATCACGTGACCAAAATCGTACAATGGGCTCATAAAATGGCGCTCGGTAAAAGCAGTGATATTGAGGTAAGCATACAGTTAAAGTTAAATTTATATGTAAAACTCGGCCGCACGAAACCCCTGTATAAAAACCACGTACAATTCTGTTATTGGTTACTTTGTAGCTCTCTCTGTTTAGGCCTGAAAGTCGAACAAGTTGTTTTGGGTGATGAGTACAATGGCCGAACAGGTACTAAAATGCGTTGTTTTCAGTAAAAAAACGCATTTTGAGCAAAATTAGCAATGACATCTTGTGCACAATTGGATGTTTGCCCGTCAAGAACAATTTCCATCCTTTGTAAAGTTCCATAACAAAGTTGTGCATCTTTTTAAAAACGAGTACAATGGCCGAACCAAATTTAATGAGTACAATGGCCGAAAGATTTTATTGCCTTCCTATTTCGTCAAATTTTTCATTGAATTATGCTTGTTTCACGCTTCCTGTCTTTGAAATCATACAAATATGATATTTGAAAGTGAAGTAGGAAGAAGTATTAAATTAAATGAATTCAGTTTGCTTGCTATAAATTCTCATCTTAATAGTATTCTGCTTTGATAACACACGTGTACATCAGCGTAAAAGTATTTAAAATACAAAAATAAAATACAAACATGTACATTATATACCAGCAAAATATATGTTTTAATTACATACATAAAATTGTCAATTATTTTGGAAATAAAGTCAGTTTTTTTTTGTTTTTGTTTTTGTTGTTTTATTTTTGTATTTCAGACGCAGAAAAAGTGGTTCCTTTAAATGAAAAGCATGTTTACGTATATCGATCTATGGAATATATACATGTAATGTGTATATTAGATTTTAAAAGTGTGCTTATATTATCGTTAAATACTTCATCACATCATATTAAGTAATGCAATATCTTTACAGGAATTGGAAATTTCGTATGTGTTTATTTGCCGGCATTATGGCAAATCATATAGAAAACGATCAGTTTCATGTCGTCACGAGCAGGTTCACAAGGGAAGGCACATTGTGGGACATTGTTTCTAAGTTTCGGCAAATTGCAAAAACATTGGTCTGTAAATTACATATCATACAAGAAGTACATAGCTGTATGATATTTCTACAAACGGCTTGTGTGGCAAAGATGGAAAGAAGACAAAGAAATGGTTGCATTATGAAAAAGTATTAAGAAAACGAAATAAGGTAATCCTTGAGCAATATATTGCCCTATTATTTGCAGCGGCATACAATGTACCCTGTGTGTTGAGAAATGAACGCATTACATATGGTCCTAAAAGGATTCGGTTGAAGTACAAAATTTCTTATGAGATCAAATATTATGAAACCCGGTTATAATAGTCTAACACCGTTAAACATAACATGGAAGCCATATTAACATCAATAATCTGATAGTATTTCTAAAATTCTAATGTGTTTCAGTTGTTTCAGAGCAAACAACCATGGCGGATCAACACCGTTTCAGGCAGTTAGTTCGCGACAAAATCTTATTAAGCAACACAAGTTATTCACTCAATAAACTTTATTAACCTTTCTGCACGTGATAAAAATATCATGATATGGCCAAAACAAAGTCTGATGACCTAATAAGAGGCACATTTGTGACAATGACTAAAACAAACAAAGTTTCACTGAGTTTGCTTTGATATTACACACTTTGATCAGTGATTACTCCAACCCTGCCTATATACGTAGCTCTTCCATATGTACATTTGTGTTTCTATTTGCCGGAATGGGAAGAAAGGTGATCAATCAGCATTGCCCCAGTTCGAAAAGCTTTGGGCAGATGCTGCAAGTTCAAGTGGGTTAGCATGGAATAACTTGTGTTGCTCAAGTTCAGATTTTGTCGCAAACGAACTGCCACATTCTTCGCAATGGCTTTTGCTCCGCCGTGGTTGTTTGGTCTGAAACAACTGAAACAAATTAGAATTTAGAAATACTATCAGTTTATTGATGTAAATATAGCTCCCATGTTGTGTTTAACGGTGTTAGACTATAATAACCGGGTTTGTACTTTAATTGTACCTATTTAGGAACATACACTGTATATAATGCGTTCATTTCTCAACACAAAGGGTACATTTATAGCAGATGATGGGGCAATATATTGCTCCATGTATATCTAATTTCTTTTTCTTAATAGCTTTTCTTTATTTACATGTAACCATTTCTTCGTGTTCTTTCCATCTTAGACACTCAGACCGTATGTAGAACTATCAGACAGCTATGTACTTCATGTATAGTATGTAATTTACAAACCAATGTCTTTGTAATTTGTCGAAACTTAGGAACCATGTCCCACAGCATGATGGGGTACCTTCCCGTTGTGTACCTGCTCGTGACGACATGAAGCTGATCGTCTTCTATACGATTCGCCATAATGCCGGCAAATAAACACATAAGAAATTTCCAATTCCTGTAAAGATATTGAATTACTTAATATGGTGTGATGAAGTATTTAACGATAATATAAGCACAATTTTAAAATCTAATATATACATTACATGTATATATTCCATAGATATACGTAAACATGCTTTTCATTTAAAGGAACCACTTTTTCTGCGTCTGAAATACAAAAAAAAACAACAACAACAAAAAAAAAACTGACTTTATTTCCAAAATAATTGACAATTTTATGTATGTAATTGAAACATATATTTTGCTGGTGAAATAAATTCTATATAATGTACATGTTTGTATTTTATTTTTGTATTTTAAATACTTTTACGCTGATGTACACGTGTGTTATCAAAGCAGAATACTATTAAGATGAGAATTTATAGCAAGCAAACTGAATTCATTTAATTTAATACTTCTTCCTACTTTTCACTTTCAAATATCATATTTGTATGATTTCAAAGACAGGAAGCGAGAAACAAGCATAATTCAATGAAAAATTTGACGAAATAGGACAGGCAATAAAATCGTTCGGCCATTGTACTCATTAAATTTGGTTCGACCATTGTACTCGTTTTTAAAAAGATGCACAACTTCGTTATGGAACTTTACAAAGGATGGAAATTGTTCTTGACGGACAAACTTGCAATTGTGCACAAGATGTCATTGCTAATTTTGCTCAAAATGCGTTTCTTTTACTGAAAACAACGTATTTTAGTACCTGTTCGGCCATTGTACTCATCACCCAAAACAACTTTTTCGACTTTCAGGCCTAAACAGAGAGAGCTACAAAGTAACCAATAACAGAACAGTACGTGGTTTTTATACAGGGGTTCCGTGCGGCCTAGTTTTACATATAAATTTAACTTTAACTGTATGCTTACCTCAATTTCACTGCTTTTACCGAGCGTTTAGGCCGCCATTTTATGAGCCCATTGTACGATTTTGGTCACGTGGTCACACGCAGTGTTAAAGAAGCCTATTGTATACGTATTGTGTCTAGATCTAATATTTTACATAACATTTTTTACCATCGGCATTATTGGGACGTATATAGAGAGACATAAACGATTGTACATTGAATAAATAGACCGGATTGGAACCTGGCCCAACGAACTATTGAGAAACATTTATTTTACGCTTTTCTCTGGGCCTTGCTCACATGCTTTTATAACATGACATGAATATAACTTTTAGCCAAATGTCACCCATTTATATACCATAAAATGCCTGTTAATTGTATGTCATTAAATTGTTTGCCATTTATATTCTATGAAATGCCTGCCATTTTATATTATGTCTGATATTTGCATAGCCACTCAATTCGAATTCGTAAAGTTGAAATCATGAATTTCACAAGTTGATATTGTGAAACTCAAAACGTAAAATCTTTTTTTTAATTTCATCAAGTTGAAATCATAAATTCGTGTTGTTGAAATCGTGTATTCCAGATCGTAAATTCATGAAGCAATTAATTGCACTGTTATGTATGGCATTTAGGTAAAGCAATGCAATTAGAATATTAAACTCAAATACTGTAACTCCGGTTAGTTATATTTATTCATCCTGATCAGCATGATAGTAGGTACATTGTATATTATAATACACAATAAATTATATACATTTTCTAACATAACTTTCATGTACAATCGTTAACAATAATTCTATACATATCTACTTTATTTATTATATTATGATATATAGAAAAGTCAACTGAGTATATGTAAGCCGTATTTAAAAAAAATAAACTTCCAAAAGGGAAGAATTTACATGTATATGATATTCAGATAAAGCAATATAATAAAACACACATACTATAACTCCGGTTAGTTATATCTATTCATCCTGAAGAGTATGATACATGTATTAGGTATAATAAAGGACACAGTAAAATATATACATTTTATAACATAACTTTCATGTAATGGTTAACAATAATTCTATACATATACATGTATATTATATTATGAAGAAAAGTCAACTGAAGCCAAAAAAACTGATGTAAACTTTATCGTTATTAAAAAATTGACCTGCTTGCCGTGAAATGGAGTTTGAGAGATTCCATTTGAAGTGTATAAGATTTCAGTATTAGGATAGAAAAAAAGCTGATCAGACAGCTCGAATGTATTTGCTTGCTTGGCTGTATACGGGTGGCAAAGGCTAATCACTTTCAGGTCATGCAGGAGTTGAGGGGTAAAGATATAAAAAGAACGTATATCACAAATTGTTTAACAAAAACAAATCAGCAAATTCATATTTACAATCAAATGTATCATTATACAGTCAACATTATGTGATGATTAAAACATAAGATAACTACGGTTCAGAAAGCAACTACTTTACATATAAGCCGTGCTAAATAACAAAAATAGAGAAAGAGTGATCCTTTACAAACATTAATCACAATAGTATTGCACAAAAATGGCAGACTCGGTTCGAGTCTGTACACGAAAAGTTAAGTCTGCCGATTAATTGATGAATTTCAAGTTTATTGCTCGTGTGCTTAAAATAAAATAAGTATATCAATTGAATATTTATTGAAATTATTAATATTGAATTGTTTACTCCTTAATCTGTCTGTCATAGCATACATTGAGCACACATTTTCCCAGAATATTGGTGTATTCTATATACATTGTATAATAATATATTTTTTCGTTATGAGCAGCTACATTGGTACTAGACCATAAGTATAATTCAATGATTCATCCATCAAATGTCACAAATAAATTCTTGTTTTTTTTTCCTTAATTACTTTGTGCGTGTGTTTGTGTTGGTGTGTGTGTGTGTGTGTGTGTGTGCGTGCGTGCGTGCGTGCGCGTGCGTGTGCGTGTGAATCTTTTATGTGAAACAGAGAATAGTGCTGTTATGTTGATATTTTGAATTTCTGCATTTTCCTATTTCCAATATAGCTATTTGTAACAACAAGAAATGATTTATCACGCGAGACACATACTTTAAATGGATTTTCCATATCTATCTTGTATGATGACAATACCTGACCTCTTTGTGATATCTGTACTATGGTGTTTGTTTTACGACAACACAACAGGATAGTATCAGAAGGACCAACTGCTGCACCACGTGGTTCCTGTATCTTGTCATCCTTCACTACGACTCTTGTGTCTGTCTTGATATCATATATGCAGACAGTATGCTCGTATCTATCTGTTATCACCACTTTGTCACTGCTCTTTATGTAAGTACAATCGCTAGTGTCTATAGGATATATCTTGTTTGGAAAGTTTACACTAAAATCAAGCTCCTCTCCTGTCAATGATACAATACGAACAGGTATAGGTTCATCAATAGTCCCTACTACAAATTGTCTATCATCTTTCAAACATATAGAGAAATATTTCGTGTTCACTTTACATGTTCTTTGTGGGGTTATTTCATTACATTTACTAACATGTAGAAATTCTATTTTGTATCCGTAACCACATGTTATCGCTACTTCCTCCTCAGATACTACAACAACAGATACTGGGTTGTAAGATAGCTGAAATGATCCTACTTTCTCAAGCTTCTCATTGTACACAAAACATTTCATGTTTTTGTTATCCACAGCCACCAGTCTACCATCAGGTAGAAAATCTATGCCTGTATAGAACGGTTCATCGATATCATCTCCCGTCTTCTTCAAATCAATAGAAGAAACTGGTGTTAACTTCATCGCCATTTTAGCAGAATTAACATCTTCCTCAAGATCAGACTTAAATTGGAATTGTCCTGGAACATATTCAGTTATTGGTAATGGTGGCAGTTTGAATGTTTCGTCAAATTGAAAAGAAATGTTCACCTTTACGTTTTGACATTCTTCCTTGCTGATTCTGCAGAGAGCATTGACGTTACTCTCCATTTTCTGTTCTGCTATATATTTCTGCGCTGGAGTTCCATTTTTGAAAATACTTTCAATCGTCTCCAAGCACGATGTTACATCAGCCAAATGTTTCTCGTTTTGTGTTTGCTTCATTGTCAGATTTTGTAATGTTTCTCTCTGAAGTGTTTCAGCTTTCTTGGCGACGAAATCTTCTATATCGTCAAACATTCTCATTACTTCGTCTCGCATTCGTCTAACCTGTACATGTATTTCTTTTATATCTTCAGCAAGTTGATCTTTTGAAGAGCGAATATGTCTTGCAACACTCTCAGCAGCTTCTTTAGCTTCCTTCAATTTCTCCCCTAAGATAGAACTTGGTGAGGTTATTTTCCCAGCGATCTTCTCAATTTCTACAACGCTGTGACATTTTCGATGATTAACAATTGCACACTTACTGCAGCAGAGCTTCTTTTCATCTTCACAGAAAAATTCAAAAGAATGTTGATGTTGATCACATAGATCTAAGGCCTTCATTTTAACCGAAATACTTGCAACATCAGCTTCATTCACGCTCACCAATTTATGACTTTTTAAGATAGCGAGCACGTTGTGTACATTTGAACAATCATTACACTGGAATTCGTTACAAGTTGAACAAAACTTGTCAGCTACAGTTTCCTTATCCTTACTTAAATATGGTTGACACAAGTATTCCTTCACACGACCAGGAACTTCATCATCCTCTCCTATTTTACTTCCACTATCCGCCATTTTGTGTAACGATTATATTGTACCTATTTTAGAAATAACATAATGCACATGTACATTTACATCTCCAGGTCAATATTCAGCGACTTCACAAATGAAACAAGTCACGGTTTTTATCTGATTTAACTAAATAAAATGTTTATGTAACCAGAATATATTGTTCCGATCCAAACGTTATTTGTCGTTTGTTTACAAACAATAAATCAACTTGGAAGGCGGAAGTTAAATTTCCATGAAGTCTATATTTAAATTATATGTCGAACAAGGTAAAGTTTACATTATTCGGTCGTACCATTATGATATTATGGGTTGTGCAAGTTATTCAATTTCTATATTTTCATAGTGTATAGCTGTTTAGTCAAATAAGCGTTGCTGTTCAAGTTCGGTATTTACTGCATATGACCGGGTACGAAAAAGTTAGTATATTTTCAGTATAAACGAAAGTTTAGGAAAAGTGGCAATGCTTCAGACCATCTAAGATAATGAGCATTAAGTAAGCTAAATGATTTAATTCTTAAAGATCCTTTTCTTTGTGAAAAACAAACTGGGCACCCATGAGTAGATGGTGAAAACGTAGAGTTATTTTTATAACTTGAAACATAACTTTGCCAATTAGATTTGTTAGTACCAGAGAAAATGCTTATATTTGGGAAAAAAAAACATTTATAAAACAAATTTCAAAATGGCTGCATTGAAGGAATTTCAAAGTACTTTTTAAAACATTTTTTTTTCAGATTACCTAAAGAAACGGATATCATTTGTTCTATGAACCGGACAATACCCGTCCCACCTCTATGTTTGAAGTTAAACGCTTATTATGCCTCTTTTTTTTTATTATCCCCCGCCGAAAAGGCGGCGGGGTATATAGAAATAGTCTCCGTCCGACCGTCCGTCCGTCCTTCCGTCCGACATTTTTGTCCGGAGCATATCTCAAAAAGTATTTGAGGTGTCAACTTGAAACATCATAGGTAGATGGATCTCATTGAGGAGGAGTGCAGTGCACAAGAATGATAACTCTGTCCTGCATAATTTTTGAGTTATTGCCCTTTGTTTTGTTTTTTTTCAAAATTAATTTTTGTCCAAAGCATAATTCAAAAAGCCTTTGAGATATCAACATGAAATGTCATAGGTGGATAGATCTTATTGAGGAGGAATGCTGTGCACAAGAATGATAACTCTTCACTATATAATTTTTGAGTTATTGCCCTTTGTTCTTTTTCATACTATTTTGGCGGAGCTTATCTCATGAAGTATTTGAGGTATCAACTTGAAACTTCAAAGGTGGATGGATCTCATTGAGGAGGAGTGCAGTGCACAAGAATGATAATTCTACCCTGCATAATTTTTGAGTTATTGCCCTTTGTTATTTTTCAAAATTAATTTTTGTCCAGAGCATAACTCAAATAGCCTTTGAGATATCAACACGAAACTTCATAGGTGCATAGATTTCACTCAGGATGTGTGCATTGCACAATTATAATAACTCCACCTTTCATAATTTTTGAGTTTATTGCCCTTTGTTATTTTCCATACTTAATTTTTCACCTGAGTGGAGCATAACTCAAAAAGTGTTTGAGATGTCATCATGAAATTTCATAGGTGGATAGATGATGTTATTGATGAGGAATGCTGTGCGCAAGAATGATAACTCTTCCCTATATAATTTTTTAGTTATTGCCCTTTGTTCTTTTTCATACTATTTTGTCCGGAGTTATCTCAAAAAGTATTTTAGGTATCAATTTGAAAAGGTGGATAGATTTTACTGAGGAGGGGTGCAGCACACAAAAATGATAATCTACCCTGCATTATTTTTCAGTTATTGCCATTTGCTATTTTCAGCCATCAGTATTTACATAGGTTTCAAATCTGTAATCACTTCAGCCATCAATTTTCATTACCAAAAGACCTCTTAAAATTGAATTATTCTGCTCTACTACATATACATTCTTTAAATGAGCAAACACATTCGGCGGGGGATGGCCATGTTGACATGGCTCTTGTTTTAAGAGTATTCATCGTTAGTTTATGAGTTTTAAATCTAAAGATCGTATTAAGCCAGTATCAATTATTGAGTCGTATCATCTGTGGAATCTGTCAAGCTAAGTACGAGTTTCATTCAACTGACATGAAATAGCCTGGTCAAATACCAATTTCATAAAAAAAAAAATAATGTGATATTGAACCGTCCATTTTTGTTTAAATCATATGCGTGAAACGGTTACACGATCTGTTCACATGCATTATTATATTCTGCACTTTTCGCAAAAATGTTGATAGCCGAAGATTGATTATGATCAGCAAATTAAACTTTTGATTGCAGTAGGTCAAAGGGAATGCTCACTGTAACAATACCTTATCATTGCTACAGTAGTCACACCGCTACCATTACCTCGTTTAACTACTAGTATTGGTATTATAGCAGTGTCTGAAAGAAATTATAGAAAATGTAAACTTATCTTGCCTTTCACCTGTTCACTCACTATATACCTTTGGATGTGGTAAATGTCATTTTATGAGTATAATTCATATTTTATTAAAAAACGTTCCAAGGACATTGTGATATTTATTTATATGTACTTATGAAATTCATTCTGTTCCTCGCTATTTTTAGTAGTTTTTGTATCTACCTTATGTTATCTATTATGGTTTGAGCAGTATTACAGGATATTTTCTATTATTATATATATCGAAATATAGCTGCAATCTCATTGGTCAAAACAGTAATCGGAACGTTTTATAAAATCATATTCACTGGGTGTAGTATCATATTCACTGGATGAATTGGAATTTCCCAGTCTAAAAATAGATTGAGACTTATATTCAATGACCATATATCGTAGGCTGTTAATTACGTGTGCTTATATCACATCATATTCAATGGCACACTAGTCAATAATTGTATAAAATTATTATATTATTGTACATTTCTTTACATTACACGTTGTATGTGTTTAATATAAATGATCATGTCATCATAGACCCTGTAAACATCATTTTTATACTATTGCTACAATATTTAAAAGTTATAAACGGTTTGACATTTTTAGACATTACCTGGTTACATAATAGCATGTGTGTATAGCAAATCTAAATTTTCGTTATCAATTGATATAAATTTAACTTATAATTGTTCCTAAAACGCTATAAGACTCGTCACATGATTGGTTTATGACTTTTTAAGAGATTCGTTTAATACGAGTTTTCATAGAATTTAATCCATTACTATACATATACATATTAAAGTTTACATGAAATAAACGACGAATGTAAGGATGATCTAGACATTTTGATTTACATATAACACATCAATAACACATATATACAGCAAGCAATATGAAATATTCATACATTTTCAAAACTAATTTATAGAAATAAGAAATAAGAAGGAATTTAAGCATTTATAAGCAAAAAATGTAAATGTTGTTTAGTCATAATGATATTATGTTTATTTTTTACTGTCAAGCTGTGATAAATTAGTTCAACATTTTAAAAGATTGACAATTTTAATGGTTTTTAGATAATAAATGGAAACGACAAATATCTAGCATAAAATATGGAAACATCCCAAAAAATAAAACGACTGACTCATTCTTATTATAAAATGAGCATTACTGACAGTCTCCGAAGGATATATTTAGATATTTATGTAAATTATAGGGTTATGAATTACTCAGATGACGTGTATTATAAAATTTTTGAAATATGACAGTCTCAGTACATTTTTCTTATAAAATTAATATTGAAATATTTCATGCTGATTAGATACAAAATGACAACGTTTGACGCTATTGCAAAGATCGTTTAAAAGGACCATAAGGCAATACTTTTTGTCAACATTCTAAGATGTTATTTATAGACTTTCCCATAACAAGATATAAACACCCCATACCTCTACATTGCCTATAAAATCAGTATATGTGGATTTGTAGGAGCCTGTTAGAATTTAACGGTAACGACCAACTATTGACTCCATATATTTTTTGTTGCGGACAAAAAATCTTATTCTCACACAAAATATCTTCATTCAGATCATTGGAGAATTTCACGGCTTAATTGAATTAAAGCAATGAGAATGTAAAGTTAAATATAACAAATCTGACCCTGGCACCCTGTATTGATAAGTTTCACTCATGTTTTCATTGCAATAAAGTCCATTCTCTAATCCGTCAAAGAAATGCAGAGACATGTGTAAACAACAAACATACATTATCTGTGTACAGAATACGCTCTTTTTTCTCTTATTATAGATTATTTACTTTCCATGATGTTTAAGGATTTACCTGTTAATACTTG